>NW_021835463.1:0-2500 GCF_006345805.1 Octopus sinensis | reverse complement strand
TGCTTTGTGCGCATTTTTTTTTTCTCATATTCGTTTCCTACACATTTTTTTTTTACACCCATTGCACTATTTTTTTACTGATTTTCATTTCCGGGTCAAGTAGTAAACATTAACCATTTTCTTTAATGTTAAACATCGATCAAAGTACCAGGCGCCCTGAGTGTGCAGTTGTATGATCAGACGTATTCCAATCAGGTACTACGTGCGTAGTCGCACATCCGCGCTAGCTAGTCATGACTAGTCGATCCTTACTTTGTGTTATTTATGCTGTTTAAAAAATTTCCAATTGGGCGAACAAACGAAACATTGCCAAAAATTATTTACTTTGTGATTTATTTACTTTGTTTTAAAAAAATTATTTATTTTGTGTTTTATTTACTTTGCTAGGTAGTCGTTGTAGGATCGACCAGTCACGACTAGCTAGCGCGGATGCGCGACTACGCGAGTGCGTACACCGGGACCACTGTTCTCAAGTAGTACCTTCCAATCGTGCCCATCCCAACTTTTTGTACACATAGGACTATGTTGTTCAACGAGCCCTTGCTGATCAAAGATTATAGGACGTGATTGGAGTGAATATAGCTATGATTTTTAGATGGTTGAGAACCACATAGATTATTTCTTTATTTCGATTCGATTATTTCTTTTTCCCTTTACTACGTATATTGATTCATATTCCATGCTCTGCCGGTGCTCTAGTAATAATTGTCTGCCATGAATTTTGTGCTGTTATGTAAATGAGCTTGTGCTGTGGGGATATTACTTAATTGTTTTATTCATTAAGCCTTGAGCTTTTATCATTATAGTTTAGGAGTAAAAAGATGGGAGAAGCCAACAATAATAATGAAACCAGTCAGTTCGTTCCACATCCGTTCAAAACTGCCGAAAAACCTCCACCCTAATGGTCATAATTCAACGCGAAGATTGTAACTAAACACAGCAGGAGGTAGTTTTTATCAACTTCCTCTGCTACGATCATTACACAGTAAAAAAATATTGGGTTTCACGCACACACGCACACATGCACGGACGTACGCGCGCGCGCACATTGTACTTGGGAGAGTAGTACAAAAACGAAGATAGATAGATAGATAGATAGATAGATAGATAGATAGATAGATAGATAGATAGATAGATAGATAGATAGATAGATAGATAGATAGATATGCGCACACAATGAAATATAATCATAAAATTGATAAAATACTAACGAATTCATTCGACTGATGGTGTTAATTACACGAGGCAGGTTATGTAACGTTCTCTTCGTTATTCCGAGAAGTCGCATTTTGTAGCTCCGCCTATGAGAATTACGAGAAAGAAAGAAACGGAGGCAAACGCGTCAGCATGTGACAATAAACTTTGATGCTGCCAATCTGAGTTGAGATTGCTATTCCAAGTTAAAATTGAGACAACAAACGTGTTTATACAGAAAACAACTCCTCCCACCAATAACATTTAGAAATGTAAGTGGAACGAAATGATTTCATTCCGAAATCGAAACCCTTTGATAAACTCAATTGTTTGGGTTCCTAACTCCTCTAAAGCAATGTCAAAATTGGGATATTGATCGTGCAGATGGGAGAACGTTTCTCAACAGCATTTAGCAGCTGTAGTTGACTGCGATCAGAAATCGAAACTGACTTACAAATGCAGTTAATTATTCGAGTTATTTATTTCTAACTTCACAGTACTCATTATAAACTTGATAATAATAATAATAATAATAATAATAATAACATTGTGTACAGTGCTCAGGTGCACTACAACTCATCTAAAGTGTATGTATAATCAGGTGTAGTTTCGGCGGATTTCGGAAAGCATGAGGGCCTTAAAGGATGCAGTGTGATGGCAGTCAACAACTGACGCAGGCAGTTTGTTCCATGCTTCAGCAACTCTAAGCGTGAAAAAATGTTTCCGAAAGTCATGGGAGCTGTGTTGTTTTCTGACTTCGTAGGCATGTCCACGTGTGTTAGACACATGGAGATCAAAAAGGTGTTCAGTGTTGTTGTTGATGAGGTGGTTGATAACTTTGTGGGTGTTTACCAAGTCCATCGCCAGACGCCGGAGCTTCAGTGAATCCATGCCCAGGGAAACAAGGCGCTCAGAGTATGGTAGGTGTCTGATGGAGGGTATGCGTTTGGTTGCACGTCTCTGAACAGATTCCAGGAGGTCAATGTTCTGAGCAAGATAGGGGTTCCAAACTGATGATGCGAATTCCAAGTGTAGTTGTACCATAGCTGTATACAGTTTTAAATAGATGGCTGGAGAGCGGCTAACAAAAGTCTTGCGGAGTGATGCCAAGACACCCTCAGCCTTCTTGACAATTTTAGAGATATGCTTTGTCCAACGCAAATCACTGCTGACAGTGATGCCTAGGTCACGCTCGCAAGAGGATTTCTTGATATCAGTGTTGTGGAGGGAGTATGTGGACGCAGGGTTTATACAAGCGTAACCACATGGTTCCGGGTTCAGTCCCACTGCATGGCACCTTGGGCAA
>NW_021835462.1:57500-72500 GCF_006345805.1 Octopus sinensis | reverse complement strand
TCAAAAGTTCGAAATATCTTTTATCTTTTACTTGTTCCAGACATTTAACTGCGGCCATGTTGGGGCGCCGCTATGATGGGTTTTTAATCGAACAAATCAACTTCAGGACTCATTTCTTTAAAGCGCAGTACTTATTTTATCTTCGGTCTCTTTTTCCGAACCGCTTTCTTAAAAGGACGTAAATATGCCAACACCGGTTGTCAAGCAGTGATGGTGAAGAAACACAGACACACACACACACACACACATATATATATAAGAGGAGAGACCACGAAGTGGATTCCTTGTATGCTAAAAATAGACGTCAGACCGTCCTACCACGAGCCAATTAAAAAGGGTGGCTTATTAGCAGTTAGACCGTAAGGGCAAAATTAACAGAGGTCACAAAAGTGACAGACGGTGCTGACTATAACCACTTTTGCAAAAAAAATAAGCTAAAATACTTGAAAGCCATAAAAGCACTGTCTCTATCTATCTATCTATCTATCTATCTATCTATCTATCTATCTATCTATCTATCTATCTATCTATCTATCTGCAGTCGTGGATCAAAAAGAGGCCGAAGAAGGGCGAATGGCACCGCGAGTGTCGCGTTGCTCTCAAGCAACTATCGGTCCTGGTCGACCTTGAGTGACTCAACACAACAAAGCATTCTATAGGGGTTAGTGGAGGGGAGGTACGACGACGAGCTCGGGGCGAACCTGGACGTCGACGAGGAGTACCTGACCGCCTGTTCAGGACGACTTTCGGGCCAGGGCCCATGGACAACTTCCAGAAATCCCTGGCCTGGCAGTGCTACCGAGAAGCGCTACCCGTTCGGGATAAGCTCTACAGAACGGCTCGAGAAACACGGGGCCGACCTGCCCGAGATGCGGTCAGAGCGACGAAACCGTTCTGCACGCACTCGTGCAGTGTCCAACAATTTCCGACCTGTGGGCTTGTGTCGAACAACTGCTGTCACGTGTGGGACGAGTCGGTTTATCAGCTGAGTCTATCATTAATATTGTCACGCCTCCCTCCTTCAAACGGAAAGGAAGAGCTATTTTCATCATCCTTGTGGCTATGGCGAAAGAATGTATCTGGTGGACGCGTCTGAAAGGATTGGAGACAAACACTTTCCTCTCTGGTCAATCTCTCATAAACTTCTTCAAGTACCACTTGAAAAGGAAAGTGAGAGTAGAGAGGCAAGTTTTGTCTAGCGAATGTTTTAAAAAAAGATGGGTGAATGTAGCAAGAATGGCACGTATGAATGACGAAGCCACCTTGAACATGATCCTATGAACCCAGAAATTGAAAACAGAGAGTTGCTTATTTGCAAAAAAAAAAAAAAAGAAAATAATACATGTGACTCCATTGACCGAGGTTACCGTGGTCTTTTCCGTAGGCTTTTCTTTCCACGGGTAAACCTCACCTGTCCTCCCCTTTACACTTATATTGACATTTCTGTGATAACGATCCCTATTGATCAAATTTTTTTTTTCTTTTTTTTTTTCCTCTCCCCTTTTTTTAACCCCCTTTTTTTGTCCTCTTTCTCTCCTTTTACATCCCTTTTGATCGAAACTCCCCCTTCCTTTTTTTTAACCTTCAAAAGAAAGCTCTACCTTGTAATTTGTTCTATCGTGTTGCAGCCCTGTGTGGCTAATAAAGAAACATATCTATCTATCTATCTATCTATCTATCTATCTATCTATCTATCTATCTATCTATCTATCTATCTATCTACTATCTATCTATATGTGTGTGTGTGTGTGACGGGCTTCTTTTAGTTTCTGTCAACCAAATCCACTTACAAGACTTTGGTCGTTCCATGGTTATAGTTGAAGACACATGCCCAAGGTGCCACACAGTGGGATCGAACTCTGAACTATGTAGTTGGGAAGCAAGCTTCTTACAACACAGTCACGCATGCGCTATATATGCTCTTTGTGTTAGGATTATTATTTACAATGTTACCTTTGGCTTTACAAAGCATACCTATTTCTCTACTACCCACGAAGCGGCAGACGAAATATCTATTTCTTTACTACTCACAAGGGGCTAAACACAGAGAGGACAAACAAGGACAGACAAACGGATTAAGTCGATTATATCGACCCCAGTGCATAACTGGTATTTAATTTATCGACCCCGAAAGGATGAAAGGCAAAGTCTACCTTGGTGGAATTTGAACACAGAACGTAATGGCAGACGAAATACCGCCAAGCATTTCGCCCGTCGCGCTAACGTTTCTGCCAGCTCGCCGCCTTTACAAAGCATACTCTGTTGATTACAACTAAGCGGTTGAAAATTACACACGCAATATCGTAGCCCCGCCAACTCCGAACCCTTTTGGTGCAGGCGACCCATTAGGCTTGAATACGGTTCTCTACATATATCTCTCTTTCAGTTTACCCAAAGAAAACCAATTACGAAAACCCCAACAAAATTTTGTTTGGCCACCATAACGATTCAGTGTATAAGGCTGCTTAGGACTTATGTATTTGTGTGTGTGTATCTGTGTGTGTGTGAGTGTGAGTGTATGTGAGTGTGTGTGTGCGTGAGTGAGTGAGTGTGTCTGTCTGTGAGTGTGTGTGAGTGTGTGTGTGTGATTGCACGTGTGCGTGAGTGTGTGAGTGTGTCTGTGTGTGAGTGTGTGTGAGTGTGTATGTGCGAGTGTATGTGTGAGTGCGTGTGAGTGTGTGATTACATGTGTGCGTGTGTGAGCGTGCGTGTGAATGTGTGTGCGTGTCAGTGTGTGTATGCGGGTGTATGTGATTGTGTGTGTATTTGTATGTTTGTGTGTGTATGTGTGTGTGTGATTGTGAGTATGTGTGCATGTGTGAGTATGTATGTGAATGAATACGTGTGTGTGTATGTATTACGTGTATGCAATCATGGCAGTGTGGATGTGTGTGTGGGGGGGAGAGGGCTAAAGTCACGAATTATAAAATGGCGTTGGTGCAATAGACGAAGCCGTACGATTTTGCCAGCGGATCACAATTTGCAACCCAGACGTCGTGACTTTTGGCCCACGCGCTATAAGTACAAGTTAGATTGTAGGTGTGACACTGCGTGTGCACGTGTGTATTTTCATGAATAGGAGTGGTTATGGTCCGTGGTTCGATTCAGCTGCGAGACATTTTAACAAGTTTCTTTAACCCTTGTTCCCGACTCATCGGAAACTTCTCAGCAAAGAACGGAAAACAGAACATTTGTGGGAGAGCAGAAACGTTTTGGAAGCCTATCGGATGGATTGTGACAGTACTTCGAAGTTCCAAGTCACGGAACGTCAAGGTGACTCTAGTTGAGTACTATGTGATGAATACAATTGTCTGTGGAATAATCAGCCACCAGAGGGCGAAATTCTATGAGTGAAGTGTTCACTTGAATATTCCACATCAAAAAACAAGAGAAATATATTGAATGTTTGATCGTTACTACACAAAACTGTATAGGAACAACATTCTCTGTGTCACTTTGTGTGTGTGTGTGTGTGTTTGTGTGAATGTGTGTGTGTGTGTGTCTTTATACGTCTTTGAATGTAGTTGCGCGTTTCGTCGTTTTTAAAGTATGTGTATATATATATATATATATGAATATATATATATTATATAATTTATATGTATATATATATATATATATATTGCATATATACGATAATATATATATATATATAGATATATATATATATAAATATATGTATATATATATAATAAATTATATATATATATAAATACATATATATATATATATACAATATATATATATATAAATATATATATGTATATATATATGTGTGTGTGTGTATGTATACATATCTGTTAATTACATGTTTATACGTGCGTGTGTATACGTACATACATACATGCATACATACGTAAATATACATATACATATATATAAATATATAATTATCTTTATAAACACGTATGTATATGTATATGTATGTGTATATATATATTATATATATAAATATGTATATATACACACACACACATATATATATATATATATATATATATATATATATATATTATACATACATACATACATACATACATACATACAACATACATACATACATATATACATACACGCACAGACACATATACTATGCATGTATGTATGTATGTACGAATATATGTATGTATACCACAACATGAGTTTAAATGCTTTGAGAAAATGGAACCTCCTTCTCTTCATCTCTTCAATGTCGTTTACATTATCTATATACGTACATACCTTATATATGTTGTCTGTGGGTGTGTATACATATACATATACATATTATAATATATATATTAATATATATATATATATGTGTGTGTGTATATATATATGTATATGTATATGTATATATATATATATGTATTATATATATATATATATTTATGTTGATATATATATATACACATATACACACGCATACATACACCTATTCACGTATGTCTATATTTTAGTTTCTGAGATCGTGGGGAGTCTGTAGAATTGTGTCTTTATATATCTACAAGCTTTCTTTTCATCCTACCATTATTCTTTGATGTTGGAGTCGTATAGTTAAAGACACCACCATTTTTTCGCCTCTTTTTCAGATCATTTCCCTGTTTAGCACTTCACTATTACTTGTTGTTGCTGTTGCTGTTGGTGTTTTTCTCTTGTTTTATTTTTGTTGTTTTCTTATTGTCAGCCTCTCTTCTTTCTTGCTCTTCTTCCATATTTCTTATTTATTTTTTGTTCTTTATGAATTTTGTGTGTTTGTGTGTGTGTATGTGTGTTATTTTTTTTCTAACAAAAGAGAAACGGTTGTTTGCTGTCGATTTCGAATTTGTTAAAAAATATTCACACACATACTCACATACAGGTAACCACAAACTCAGACACATATATATATGTGAGTGTGTATGTATGTATGTTTATATGTAAGTATGTATGTAGTGTATATTATATATATATATATATATATATATATATATATATATAGCCATATATATATATATTACCTTATATATATATGCATCCTCTCTGTGGATATATGTATATGTATTTCTCTATATATGTTTATATATACATATATAATATATATATAATATATATATAGATATATATACTTATATAAATATATATTTGTAGTATAAATATATATATATTCTTATATATATATACATATATATTTGTATATATATATACACAACACATATATATAGTATACATATATATAACATATACATATACATATATACGTATATATATATATAGAGAGAGATAGATATTTAACTATGTATGTATCCCACTTACTTCTTCTCTCAACACATCTCTTTCACTCTCAACAGCACGAGCGTGCATATACATAATATACATACATTCATATACATGCATTCATAGATACATGCATACATACGTACACACGCACACACACACATATAAATATATATAGAGAGAGAGAGGGAGAGAAAGAGAGAAAGATATATAGTTGATGCATTGATATATATATAGATATATACACACAGAAGTATACATCATATAAATAGATAGACATATATACGTATGCATCTATGCCTATATATACATATGCGTGTGTCTATCTATCTAGTTATCTATCTATCTCTAAATATATGTATATATATATGCAGATATACATACATACACATATATAAATACACTCGCACACACACCTATACATATATATATATATATGTGTAGGTATATATATGTACGTATGTAATAAAACCATTATACATATATCAACAACATTTCCAGGCACGAAAGCCGCCACCGACGACCCTTCATGTCCAAAACTACAAAAATAAAAACAAAAGCAAAAACAAAACAAACACTAACAACAACAGTAATAACGATATTAGCAAATGTGTGTATACACACACAGAGACACAGACACACACACACAAACGCAACCACATACGTGTATATGAATATAGTTCGGTGACATTGGAATTTTAGCATCTGGAATTGAATCGGTTTTGGTGATTCGCCGTGAAACGTTTGGTGTGTGTAGAATGTTATATTTTTAAAGCCGTGACAACCCCCCCCGCCACAAACCCCGTGCCCCCCCTGGCCCTACCACTACTCACGGCTAATGATTACCAAACTTGCAGAAGCAGGAAGATGAAGCATAAATTTACATACGTAGACACAAAGTGATACAAGTTGCCATTTTTTTTTTTGTTATTGCTGTCTTTTGTACCAGGATGAGTAGTTTTCGATGGCCACACTCTTTATACACACATACATACATACATACATACATACAGACAGACAGACCGACAGACAGACAGACATGCGTACGTACGTACGTACGTACGTATATATATATATATATATATATATATATATATATATATACACATACATGCATACATACGTACGTACATATCATATATATAAAACTGTAGTTGTGTGAGTGTCTGTCCCCTTCGATTTAGATTCCTAACTCCTCCCACATTTTGCGGTGCAGTTTAACCAAATTCAGGTATCTTATAGTCGTGATTCATATCGAGCCCGTCTGAGTATTAGCGCGGTCTCGATGAGTCTACGATTTTAAAAATAATTTAACATAAATTTTTATTCCATTTTAATGCATAATGTTTCGTGTGTCGATGGCGACGGAGTTGGCGTCCATGGTCACACCTGCACCTGTTTGCTTCTCCCCCTTCTTCCCTCCCTCGTGAAGCTGTGGGGAGGGAGTGTAAGGAAATCAACGTCGTAAAGCGTTGTCAAGGAGACCAGCGTTCTTTTAGAACAACGACTTCATGGCTTGAAGACACCAAAACAGAAATGCTAAGAAAGCCCGAATTGGCATCTATAAGGAAGTAACTCTCTAAAAATGCTTATATAGTTATTTCCCTTACAAACCCGAGCAAACGCCGGGCGATACTGCTAGTATATATATATATATATATATATATATATATGTGTGTATATATATATATAAATTTATATATATATGCATAAACATAAATTTATATATACATATATATATATATATATGATATGTATATATATTATATATATATAGATATAGATATATCAATATATCAATAGATATATCAATATGTATGTATGTATGTATGTATGTATGCATGTATGTATGTATGTTATGTATGTATGTATGTATGTATGTATGTATGTATGTATGTATGTTTGTATGTATATAATGTATGTATGTATGTATGTTTGTATGTATATAATGGATCCTCCTGACGGTTTTGAGGTATGAGGCTCCGACAACATATTCTTTCTTTGACAGTCATAATGCTTATGCCAACAATTTGCAAGAAGGCCCACAGATCTTGCAAACAGAAAATGTCTTTCGTAATCATCGTGGGATATCGCTCCTGTCTATTGTAAGATTCTTGCTCGACTTATTCTCGGCAGGATCATCAAACACGTTGTAAATGATATCTATATGCAGAATCATCAGTGCGGATTTCGCTCTGGTCATGGCATTATCGACATGTTCTTTTACCTTGGACAGGTCATGGAGATGGTACGGGAGATGAACCATGAGCTATTCATAGTATTCGTTGACCTTACTAAGGCCTTCGGCAATGTTAACCGACAAGCACTATGGAAAGATCTGAAAAAGCTTGGTATACCTGACAAGATGCTGAATGTTATATATATATTATATTATATATTATATATATATATATATATATATATATATGATGTTGGCAAATGAAATAGGGATAAGATTGTGCATTGTCCGTTTAAATGGAAAATTCTATAAGTGGCTGAAGATTGCTCGACATTTTAAAACTTATGTAATACTTACGTTGTTTTATAAAATGAAGTAGCATGAAACAATTGTACTATTCTACCATGGATATCCTTGTTGCTTATTTTGAGTATATACATATAATTGAGATTCACTTGAATTAGGCACTTAAGTTGAAGCACTAAGTCCAGTATTATCAGCACAGCTCGAAGTAAGGTGAATAAAATCAAAATAAGCAGCAGGATATCGAGTAGTGATGCCGTACCACCGTTTCAAGCGGCTCCGTTTAATTGAACAATGCAATCCTTACATCAATTTAAATGATGTAATTATTGCATTTAAATTGATGTAATGATTGCATTGTTCAATTAAATGGAGCCGCTTGAAACGGCCGTACTGCATTACTACTCGATATCCTCTTGCTTATTTTGATTATATGTATATGTATTTACATATTTTCAACGTCTACTTATAGCTTGTCGCTTTGCGGGAGCCTAGATTTAAGCACTGTATTTGACCACACTTCAGAAAAGCAAATCCACTAAAACTGCCCACCTGCTGTCTCCGATCTGAAGTTTCGGTTCGGTTTGATGAAACTCTTTCTACCTCATTTTCGCTCAAATCTGGAGATTCGCAGGGTTCAGCTTTGTTCCCGAATCTCTTCCCTGAATAACTTTCTTGAACCGGATTTCTATTCGGGTTTAACATTTCCCAAACATGCATTATCAACACATAACCTAGACTCCATATATCAAACTCGCACTAATTCCATGAACAGAGGCCTTGAGAGCATCGTCTAGTAAGGACACGACAATCTTGGCCTCTTTGAACAGCGAAAACATTCAAGCACTACATCTTTGCTAAGCATCCCAAACATTCAGACGAGCCTGAAATCTCTCTAAATGATGGTCGTTATTATCACCATATATCTCGCTTGGCAAAAGTTTACTTGTTAATAGTTATACCTACCTACCTACCTACCTACCTACCTACCTACCTACCTACCTACCTACCTACCTACCTACATACATACATACATACATACATACATACATACGTACATACATACATACATACATACATACATACATACATACATACATACATACATACATACATACATACATACATACATCTCCATATACATATATATGTATATGGAGATGCATATAAGTAGCTAGTTAAATAATTTAATATATTCATGGTAAAAACTTTATAGTGTGCTGTCCAAAGCACCTCTCCAGGTTTCGGCTAGCAAATGATATCACACAATGGGACTTCATCAGTCACTGGATATACACGTGAAAATCTGCAGATATCCGTAGAATTTTTAATAAATAATAAATAGGGAACGGACTGAAGAGGCTTTATTACATATCCCTAGAATTATTTCAATTCATCAATACAACCCGTCCATTGCTGAATGTTACGTTTGTTATAAACAATATATCAATATCACTAAACGATTGCACGACGTTTCGGGTGAAGAAAGTAAAAATGTACATACGTGCATACATACATACATACATACACACACACACACACACACATACACACACACACACACACGCATACACACACACACACATATATATATAAGAAATTAAAAAATGAAAATACGCACACTTATATAGTTTTAATATAATTTTTAATATATCGACCGGTTTCGCTAATGCTATTCATGATATTATGTTTTACTTATTTGAATAATATTTTTTCTAAGATAAATTATTTTGTCCATATTGTTTGTGATGAATATGAATATATATATATATATATATAATATATATATATAATATATATATATACATATATATATTTATATATCATATCTTATATCTCTGCGTGTATGTGTTTTGGTTGTGTGTGGTTGTGTATAGTCAATCCAAGCAAGAACATGCCAGAAAAAACAACGCGAGGACGTGGAATAAGTACTGTGTTGTTGGACGCTTAGGAAAGGAAAGAAAAGAAAGAGGATTTCACGTTTCGAGTGGAGCTCTTCATCAGAAATATAGAAAAAGTCCAAAGAAGGGAAGACGGAGAAAGAAAATCGCCAAGGATACACACGCAACATACATACATACATACATACATACAGATACACGTACGTGTGAAGTGGCATGGCTCAGTGGTTAAAGCGTAGTGAGTTCGATTCCCGGATCAGGCTGTGTATTGTGATCTTGAAGACACTTTATTTTACGTTGCTCCAGTTCACTCAGCTGTAGAAACGAGTTGCAACGTCGCTGGTGCCAAGCCTTTTTCGGTGTTCGCTTTTTCTTTGGATAACATCGGTGTCGTGGAGAGGCGGGGCTGAAATGCATGGGTGACCGCTGGTCTTCCATAAACAGCCTTGCTCTGATTTGTGCCTCGGAGGGGGGAACATTCACATTCTAAGTGCAATCCCATGGTCATTCATGACCGAAGGGCGTCTTTACTTTTGCACACGTTTGTACCAACGCATGTACGTACATCAATGATGAAATAAAGATCTGTACAGTCTGTATCACACCATTTCTCCATCCTGAAAGAGTTAGAATATCAATTTGTTCGGGTACATACCCTCTATAAAGCTCAACTGTGATTCAGCTTTGAGTACTGTTCGCGTATTTGCAACAGGTTTTATTGCAACTCACGTCTTAGACCCCAACCCGATAACCCAGAAGCCGAATTGATAAAACCTCAAAGGTTTTCTCTTTCTCCCCCCCTTCTCTCTCTCTGCTTCTCTCTTTTTTCTATCTGTCCGTCTGTCGGTATCTTTATTTATATATAAAGGCGGCGAGCTGGCAGAAACGTTAGCACGCCAGGCGAAATGGGTAGCCGTAATTCGTCTGTCGTTACGTTGTGAGTTCGAATTCCGCCTAGGTCGACTTTGCCTTTCATCCTTTCGGGGTCGATAAGTTAAGTACCAGTTACGCACAGGGGTCGATATAATCGACTTAATACCTATGTCTGTCCTTGTTTGTCCCCTCTGTGTTTAGTCCCTTGTGGATAATAAAGAAATAGGTATCCTTATTTATATATATGCGTTGTCAGTCTTGTGTCTGCTGCATATATAGTGTATGCTCTGTGAGAGCATACACACTCGAATATGTATGTATGTATGTATGCGTGTTTGTATTTATGTATGTACCTTTCTATCTATCAATATACATGCATACATACATACACATACATACATATATATAATATATAAATATATATATATATATATATATATTATATAGATACTTACATAACATATAAATCTATATATGTACATACATATATATATAAACATAAATATAATATATATATACATAATATGTATATATATTGTATATATATATATATATATATATGAATATATGTATGTATATATGTGTGTGTGTATATGTATGTATATATGTGTGTATATGTATATATGTATGTATATATATATATATATGAATATATATGTATATATGTATATATGTAATATGTATATATATTATATATATATGTATTATATATGTATATATGCACACACACACACACATATATATTTGCAAATGTATATATATGTATATATATATATATATATATATATATATATATATATGAATATATGTATGTATATATGTGTGTATGTGCGTATATATATATATATATATTATATATGTATATATGCACACACACACACACATATATATATATTTGTAAATGTATATATATATGTGTGTGATGACAAGCAACTTATGAATCCTATAAGAAAGACAAGATATATGAGAGAAGCACGATGAAAGAGAAAGAGAGAAAGAGAGGGAGGTTGGTGGGGAGAAAGCATTGACAATATTAAAGTAAAATATATCAATGAATCTTTTAAAAAGCCCGACTGTAAATTTATGGCATAGCCTAGTGAAGTCGTCTGTTTTCTAGAAAGACCGCTTTGACTGATAAAAGGAAACCATCAATCTAGGAGAGGTTAATATAATGAAGGAAATATGTGAGGACATGTTGATGTTGCTATAGAGAGTGAGTAATCTATGTTTTAGATGTCAGGACATCTAATATGGAGGTGCAATGGCCCAGTGGTTAAGGCAGCGGACTCGCGGTCGTGAGATCGCTGTTTCGATTCCCAGACCAGGCGTTGTGAGTATTTATTGAGCGAAAACACCTAAAATGCTCCACGAGGCTCCGGCAGGGATGGTTGGTGGTGATCCCTGCTGTACTCTTTCACCACAACTTTCTCTCACTCTTACTTCCTGTTTCTGTTGTACCTGTATTTCAAAGGGCCGGCCTTGTCACTCTCTGTGTCACGCTGAATATCCCCGAGAACTACGTTAAGGGTACACGTGTCTGTGGAGTGCTCAGCCACTTACACGTTAATTTCACGAGCAGGCTGTTCCGTTGATTCGGATCAACCGGAACCCTCGTCGTCGTAACCGACGGAGAAAGAAAGAGATCTAATATAGACGTGGAGAGCAGTTAAATGTGGCGCAGACGAAGTATGGAGTTGAAGTCGTATGTGAAGTTTCAAAGATCTAGTTTTGGAGATGTCTGGAGTTCTAAGAGAGAAATAGAGAGACCGTCTGACAAGTGGTAGAGAGGACGCATAAAAACGAAGCTGTATGAAGAGTTTCAAAGACAAGCAGAGTGTTGTTGCATAAAAAGGAATATAAAACTAAAGGCAGAACGAAGAAATATAAAAATATATAAATTCCACAATATATTGGAACGGTGTGGTTTTCAAATTAATTTCTTAATTTTTTTTAAACATTTTAGTAATGAATTCTGGAATGGCAGTTTTAAAACGGTTCTTTTGAAGGAACCTGGCAGAAACTGTTGAGTTATGTCAATGATTCAAATCGACAAGAATATGGTATGCATTAAAGACAGCAGCAAAAGAAAAAGAAAGAAAACGAAAAAAAGAGTAAGAAACAAAGAAAGGGAGTAAGAAAAAGATAAACCGAGACAATGGTAAGATAATACACAACAGTTTCGAATCAAAGTGAAATCAAAGGGGAATCCAGTTTCTTGAATAGATTATAAGGGGCTGTTGTTTAGTTACCATACGGCGCTGCCACAAATAAATAAATAAATAAATAAATAAATAAAAAGCGACTTGGCTCTGTACGAGTCATCTTTTATTCATTGTAAAAAATATGCGACATTTTTTAAAAATCAGTCGAAAGAAGGCGGAGTTAGAATTAAGTTCTTTGTATTTCAGATTTGAATACAGAATAAAAAAGATCAGAAAAGGCCACTTGGAAGGCCTCCACGGTGATGGGAAGACGATTTAATTAAGCAATTTGGGTCAAGGTGAAAAAGTATGGCGCAATCAAGAGAGAATTGGAAGCGCATTGTGATTAGCGGTATATAACATCATTTGATGGTCTGGCCGGTACCGTGATCCTGTGAATATAGATTTGGTCTTCCGTATTGATTCCCAAACATTTTGAACTCGCAGTACATTCGAAAAATATTTACGAGTGACACTTCACAAAAATGTATAGAAAAATGTTAAAGTTAATTTGAGTCAGAAGAAAACTATTGAATTTTTTCTGTTTGAAGGACGGTCTACGTTTTATTGTATTTCGATACAAATTTAGCTTTTCATGTCAATTATGAATATCACTGCGATTTATTTTTTTCTTTTTGAGAAATCATTAAAAAGAAAAAGTCACGAATCTTTACAGATTATAATCTTAACCAGTCAATCAGATCCACCCATTGTTGACAATACGGAAACCCAGAATTCGTCATTTTTATATGCTTCAATGGCAACTAAGAGAATTAGAGGAAGGTATATAGTTGTAGTTTAGTATTTAGGGTTGGAGGTCATTTTTAGGCTTAGGGTTAATGATAGTTTAAATCAACGTGATAGGGCAACGAGATAATACTACTGTCCAAGTAGACCTTGGCAGGATTTGAAATCAGAAGGTTAAGAGCCGGGGCAAACACCACACGGTAACCGTTATGATGTTCTTACAGTTCTGCCAGTCCAGCGCATTGGATCGCTATTATGTTTTATGGAAAGATGAAAAGCAAAATTGACTTCAGCAGGATTTGAACTCGAAACGAAGAGAGCCGGAACAAAAGCCGCAAACTATTCTGTTGACCTCTCTGACGACTGTCAGTTTTCCGCCCAAACGGTACCTCTTGGCATAAAAATCATTTACACAGTTGCATCGTTTCAAGTTTATAATTAATTTTTCCTTAAATCAAAATCCAGTTTGCTGTGTTTAGATTTCTCTGCTGAATTTCATAATAAAAAGCGAATCTATATTTAGTATGTCTGCGATGACTATAAACAAGGCGACAAAACCTGGCATTTCTTGGCAAATATGTGTTTGATGGGGAAGTATAATAGACAAGAGGGAAATGTTTGTAGATTTGGAGAACTCGAGGTGATGGTCTCGCTGCGGCGATCAAGGGCTTTCTATTTGTGAAAGCACTCACTGCTTGATTGTGAAGACAACTAAAAAGAACTCCTAAATATATTATTTGTAGTATGAGCTATAACTACTTAAGTCCTCTTAGAGGCTTCCTTTTATGATGCTAGATCAGAAGTAAAGTACGAAGTTGTGGGGTTAAAGATTAAACGAACATGAAAGTAAGAGAAAATAAAAACCATTTGCTGTAAGACTATATGAAACATTCTTCCTTAGAACAATACTGAATGATTAAATGGGAATTACTGAGGAAGTTAATTAAAGGAGGGGAAAATGATAAGAATATGAAGGGGCTGTTGTACGTAACGTTTTGTCAATGTTGGATAAGAGAAACGATATGAACAATATCAAATATTATTTTAATTATTTATAACAGATTTGGGCGGAGCAGCAGAAGAAGGGTTGAGAGCTGGATTAAAGGCCATATGGCATTTAGTTACCTTCTTTCAAACCTAACCAACGTTCACTTTGCCTTTAATGTTTGTTGATAAAATAAATACGAGATCACGAGCAGATTATGTTCTACTTGCTCATGATTTAGTTAACAACCCTTCCAATCATCCAAGTGTCTGTCAATCGGGTGGCTTGAAGTTAAATTCATACTGCGGACCTGTAGCTATGCTTGCAGCCTGCGTGGGGGTGAAGGGTTCCTCTGGAGTTCTTTTAGTGTGGTAGTTCTAATCTCTACAAAAGTCTTAACTCTACCATTCTTCCAAGTTTCCTCGCATATTCTCTCTTACTTCCAACGACACCTGACGAAGGTCAGTCATGTGCAGTGGAATCAACGGCAAAATGGCATTATTGCGAAAAGAACACGTGAGCCATACATCTATAAACCTTCCTACATATCTGTGACTTTATGCAAAACTTTAAACA
>NW_021835462.1:52500-55000 GCF_006345805.1 Octopus sinensis | reverse complement strand
TTCTGTGACACACTGAATCCCTCTGAGAACTACGTTAAGGATACGCGTGTCTGCAGGGTGCCCCAGCCACCTTCAGGTTGATTACACGAGCAGGATGTTTCGTTGATTAGATCAAATGGAACGCTCATCGTCGTAACCGACGGAGCGCCAGCTGTTCGATGCTTAATGTAGTGAACCCCGAAGACACTAAAACCATTAACCCTTTAGTGTTCGCATTATTCTGCCAAAATCGATGCTTTTTTATCCACATTGTTTTGGACTAATCATGTATTATCTTGTAGCTATGAGATTTTGATGGGGGAGGCTGTTAATTTTTAAAACGATATTGTAGGGTTGGTGTGAGAGACCAGATCTGGCCAGTTGGAATATAAAACCGGCGGAATACTTTTGGCCGGATATGGCCAGTTTAAATGCTAAAGGGTTAACATTCTTTCATAAGTTTACAATAGTTTCCTTCCAGTACTGCTTCTACAACTGCTAGTACCTCTTTTAACGACCTTGTCCGCTAGAGGGACAAGGTCTGAAATTTGGTGGGAGGGGTCTGGTCGATTACATTCACTTCAGTGCTCAGCTGGTACTAATTTCATCGACTCCGATAAGATGAAAGGTAAAGTCGACCTCGGCGGAATTTGAACTTAAAACGTAAAGACAGATCAAATGTCTCAAAGCATTTTGCCCGGCGCCATAACCACTCAGCCAGTTCACCACCTTAGTAATAATCGTTTCTATTAAAGGTACAACGCCCTTTAATTTGGGGGCGGGGTAGGGGGGTAAGTCGATTACATCAACGACCCCACTGTTTCGATGGTACTTAATTTATCGATATCGAAAGGATGAAAAGCAAAGTCGACATCCGTAGAATTTGAACTCAGGACGTAAAGACGGACTAAATGCCTTTAAGCGTTTTGCTCGGCGCTCTAACCAATTCACCGTCTTAGTAATAATGATGATGATGATGATGATAATAATAATAATAATAATAATAATAATAATAATAATAATAATAATGATCAAAATAATGATAATAATAATGATAAAAATAATAATGATAATAATAATAATGATAAAAATAATGATAATAATAATAATAACAATAATGATAATAATAATAATAATAATGATAAAAATAATGATAATAATAATAATAATAATAATAATAATAATAATAATAATAATAATAATGATAAAAATAATGATAATAATAATGATAAAAATAATGATAATAATGATGATAAAAATAATAATAATAATAATAATAATGATGATAATAATAATAATATAATAATAATAATAATAATAATATAATAATAATGATAATAATAATAATAATAATAATATATAATAATAATATAATAATAATAATAATAATATAATAATAATAATAATAATAATAAGGCCAACAGACCAGATATAGTTGTCAGAGATCATGAAGAAAAAAAATGCTTTCTAATTGATGTATCAGTACCGGCAGATGACAACGTGTCTCTAAAAGAAATGGAGAAACTCTCAAAATACAAAGACCTGGAAATAGAGGTAACTAGAATGTGGAATCTGAAAACAGAAACAATTCCTATCATAGTAGGTGCATTAGGCATGTTAAAAAAAAATATTCAGACAAATACATAACAAAAACACCAGGACTTACAAACACATATAACATACAGAAAATTGCACTACTAGGCACTGCACACATCCTACGCAGAGCACTTTCCATACAATAACCATCAGAGCATCACAACAAATCACAGCACATACCCAGGCACCAGAGCTGCGCTCGGTAGTGAAGTGAAAGCACGCTATAAAAATAAAGCTACTGAATAATAATAATAATAATAATAATAATAATAATAATAATAATAATAATAATAATAATAATAATAATAATAATATATATAATAATAATAATAATAATAATATAATAATAATAATAATAATAATAATAATAATAATAATAATAATAATATAATAATAATAATAATAATAATAATAATAATAAGGCCAACAGACCAGATATAGTTGTCAGAGATCATGAAGAAAAAAAATGCTTTCTAATTGATGTATCAGTACCGGCAGATGACAACGTGTCTCTAAAAGAAATGGAGAAACTCTCAAAATACAAAGACCTGGAAATAGAGGTAACTAGAATGTGGAATCTGAAAACAGAAACAATTCCTATCATAGTAGGTGCATTAGGCATGTTAAAAAAAAATATTCAGACAAATACATAACAAAAACACCAGGACTTACAAACACATATAACATACAGAAAATTGCACTACTAGGCACTGCACACATCCTACGCAGAGCACTTTCCATACAATAACCATCAGAGCATCACAACAAATCACAGCACATACCCAAGGCACACAGAGCTGCGCTCGGTAGTGAAGTGAAAGCACGCTATAAAAATAAAGCTAATAATAATAATAATGAATAATAATAATGATAATAATAATAATAATAATAATAATAATGATAATAATAATAATGAAATAATAAT
>NW_021835462.1:7500-45000 GCF_006345805.1 Octopus sinensis | reverse complement strand
CAAAGAATTAATAACTGGACATAATTGGGCAAGAAATAAAATCTAAGAGCGGAAAATCTGTATCATCTCTAAAGAAATCTTTTGTTGTGATTCAACAAATATTCGTTTGATATTAATTAATTTACTGTCTGAAAATGTAACTCTAAGGCTTTCTTTAACATAATATAGACTTGTTTTCATGGCAACAGTCAAGGGATCACACGTCACGTTTGTCAGTACTAAGACAAAAATAACAGTTTTTGGTCATTAAGATCATATAATCAAAATAATAAAGCGGCGAGCTGGCAGAAACGTTAGCACGCCGGGCGAAATGCGTAGGCGTATTTCGTTTGCCGTTACGTTCTGAGTTCAAATTCCGCCAAGGTCGACTTTGCCTTTCATCCTTCCGGGGTCGATTAAATAATTACCAGTTATGTTCTGGGGTCGATATAATTGACTTAATCCGTTTATCTGTCCTTGTTTGTCGCCTCTGCGTTTAGCCCCTTGTGGGTAGTAAAGAAATATGTATTTCGTCTGCCGCTACGTCCTGTGTTGAAATTCCGCCGAGGTCGACTTTGCCTTTCATCCTTTTGGGGTCGATTAAACAAGTACCAGTTACGCACTGGGGTCGATATAATCGACTTAATCCATTTGTCTGTCCTTGTTTGTCCCTTCTGTGTTTAGCCCCCTGTGGGTAGTAAAGAAATAGGTATTTCGTCCGTCACTATGTTCTGAGTTCAAACTCCGCCGAGGTTGACTTTGCCTTTCATCGTTTCGGGGTCGATAAATTAAGCACGATTGAAACACTGGGAGCCGCTGTAATTAACAAGCCCCCCAATAAAAAATTGGCCTTGTGCCTGGAGTAGAAAGGATTATTATTATTATTAATGTGTTCTACCCTCAACCAATAACTTCGCAGGTGGTCCACCTGGGTGATGTATTTGTAAGTTATATTACAATATAGAAACGGAAGCAGTTATTTGTTAATCGTGTTATCTAAATCTCTTTCATTACTTGATACTACTTATATCATATATATTATATATATATATATATATATATAATATATATATATATATATATATATATATACATACAATATTAGATATGTACATATCTAATATTGTATGTATATATTTTATTAATTTGCCTGTACGGCTAATAATTCGCTTACCACTTGTGATGGTATTTTTAATAACATCCCTATATATATATATATATATATATATATATATAATATATACATATATATATATATATATATGTATGTATGTATGTATGTATGTATGTATGTATATGAAACTTAAATCCTCTCCACACATGCATATATATCCGTATATATTCGTATATATTTATACATACATACGGGAGACGGGATATATATACATATGAATATCCGACAAGGCATCGGTCTGGGCAGCAGCCATCTATGCTGGATCTGGTACTCACCTGCTATCCAAGATCAGTGTCAGGCTTATCTGTGTGCGCCCCTCTTGCCAAGAGTGATCATGCGGTCCTGAAGTTCGACATGCACACAACTTTTTCTACGCCCACGACTACTTCGCTGCCACGTAGAGTCTTCTCTACAATTAATCTTGAAATTCTAACCGAGGCTTCCGCGCTTCTGGACTGGCGATCCCTGATGACGATGTCCTCAGTTGACGAACTATGGTCGTCCCTCAAAGCAAATGTAATCTGGTTGACTGACCAAGCAGTTCCCGTTGGGCTTCCCAAGAAGAAGGAACACAAGCCCTGGGTGACGAAGAAGGTTAAACGAGAACTTCGACTCAGAGATATTGCTTGGGCTGAATTCAAAAATCTAGATTCGAGTACAGCTTTTGAGGTGTACAAAACTCAACGAGACCGAGCCGTGAAAATTGAAAAAGAAGAACGCTTCAGATATAAATACAGAATCGCGGCAAACGCCAGTCGCAATCCAAAAACCTTCTTTGCCCATGTCCAACGGAATTCCCGCTTGAACAACCAAATTGCAACGTTGGTAGACTCAACAGGCGTATCGATTGAGGACCCTTACCAACAGAGTCAGTTAATTACCGAGGCTTTATCAACTATTTTCAAACAAGATGATGGTCGTGACCCCACTCCATTTGATAGATCGGTACCTCCAATGCTTAGATTGGTCATCACGCGGGACGAAGTCGAACGCGTTATTCAAGGCTTCGATGTCAACAAGGGTTACGGCCCCGACGGCATACACCCACGGGTTATCAAAGCGTTGGCTCCGGTCATCTGCGACGTCTATTCAATATGTCATTAGCGACGGGTGTTATACCTGCGGACTGGAGAACATCGATAATCTGCCCAATTTTCAAGAAAGGGAGCCGCGAAGACTCGCTTAACTACCGACCGGTTTCTCTTACTTCAATAATCAGCAAGATGTTCGAAACCATCCTTAAGAAAAGTATGATGCTCCACCTCCAAAACACAGCCTCTATCTCTGATTCCCAACACGGCTTCGTGCCGAAGAGATCATGCTTGACCAACTTACTGGTAATGGAAGAATTAGTGACGCGCATCCTCGATGATGGTGATGCTGTTGACATCGTTTTATTGGACTTTGCCAAAGCTTTTGACTCGGTAAACCACCGCCTATTACTTGTCAAGCTTCAAGCATATAGCTTCCATCCGGATATTGTACGATGGGTTGGTGCCTTCCTCTCAGATCGCTCCTTCCAAGTCTAAGTTAATGGTTCGCTGTCCGACGTCTCCAGTGCGAGCAGTGGCGTGCCTCAAGGTTCAGTGCTTGGGCCCTTATTGTTCTTAGTCTTCATAAATGACTTGCCCGACGACCTTATGCAACACACCCTTCTATTTGCCGATGATGTCAAACTAGTCGCTCCTCGCGGTGATATAGAGGATCTTCGTCGATGCCTCCACCAAATTTGGAGATGGTCTAACGAATGGGACCTGTGTCTGAACGTTTCAAAGTGCCGTCATCTGCCTGTTGGCTCTCCTCCTGCAACTCAACTTGATTTCGAACCGAGTCGTCTGCTGCTGGAGAGATCAGGTAAAGGATCTTGGTGGATTCTTCCTTTTCGCCCTCGGCCCAGTGCGTCCATGCTGCCAACAAAGCACACGGGGTTCTGTTCTTGATTCGACGGTCATTCGGAATGCTCGCAGCAGCCATATTCCTACCGCTCTATGTCACGCTGGTGAGACCCATATTGGAGTACGGGATTCAAGCCTCTTCTCCTTATCTCCTCAAAGACATACAGCATCTCGAAAGAGTCCAGAAGCTGGCTACCCGCATGGTTCTTGGTCTCAAGCATTTGTCTTATGAAGAAAGGCTGAAGACGCTCGACCTTTATTCTCTAGAAAAACGACGACGCCGTGGTGATCTCATTCTTGCTCACATCATAAGCGGAAAGTGTAACCTCTCAAAAGAGCTGTTCTTCACTCCTGCTCCAGAGCGTCGGCTGCGGGGTCACTCCGAAAAGCTCTATCTGCGACGATTTCATCTCAATCGAAGGAGAGGGGCTTTCTCCGCCCGGGTTGCGGATCCGTGGAATAAGCTGCCGGACGAGATAGTGAAGATGCCGACGACCGCTCGGTTCAAAGTCTCCCTTGACTACAAGTGGCCTGAACTCTTTACATGAACACCACCCTGTACATAACTCCTTATCCCCCTACATGGCCTTGCTATTTGCTTTTTGAGCCAAAAAATTAACTAACTAACAAACTAACTAACTAACGAACATATGCAAGTATATATTTTTTTATTCATTTATTTGTTTCAGTCATTTGAATGCAGTCAAGCTGGAGCACTGCTTTTAGTCGAACAAATTGACCCCAGGAATTATTCTTTGTAAGCCTAGTACTTATTCTATTGGTCACTTTTGCCGAACCGTTACGAGGACGTAAACACACAGCAGCATCGTTTGTCAGGCTATGGTATATATATATATATATATATATATAAGTATATATGTTAAGTATGTAGAAAAATACAACATGGACAAGAACGTATAACTCATAGAAGACGATACAATAAACATGGACAGGACATTCGAACCCCTCAGTCTTCAGTCAAGACCGGATCATCGTAGTAATTTCGGCTATATATATATATATATATATAATATATATAATATATATATATATATATATATATATATATATGTATGTGTATATGTATATATATAATGCAATTGGATAGTCGTTGACTTATCTGAGTCCATCTCCTTTGACGGATTTTGTGGTTCCACGTAGGGTGACCAAAAACCAAAAACCACCCTTTCTCTCAAGTGCGTGCGTATGTGCGTGCGTGCGTGTGTGTGCACGTGTGAGTGGATGCTCCCGGCGTTTACTCTATGCACGTTTCGACTCCACTTGCTAATTACATCAACCCCCCTTTCACTCCTACGCGTTCTTACGTGGTCTGTCGCAATCAGAGGTGGGATCTACATACGGGCGAACGCGCGCACACAGACACACACACACGCACACGCACACACACACAATCGCACATATATCTTTGTGTGTGTATGTATTTGTATGTGTATGTATTTATCTGTATGTGTATGTATTTATGTGTATTTACGTATTTATGTGTGTATTTATGTGTGTGTATGTATGTATTTGTATGTGTATGTATTTGCATACTATGTTTCTATACATATACATATATATGCATGCATGTATATATATGTACATAGAGTGATAGATAGATAGATAGAGAGATAGAGAGAGAGAGAGAGAAAGAAAGGAGAGAGAGAGACTGAAGTGTGAGAGAAAGAGATCGGGAGCGAGAGAGAGGGTGCACGAAGGCAAGGAGGCGCAGGAATGCTTACCTGATGGCGATATTACAAGCAATTATATATGAAACATATTAAATAAATAGAAACGTTCAAGTATTTTTGTATAGGGTCATGTTTTGATTTATGAGACACTCAACTGCACAAACACTCACGTACGCACGCACACACACACACACACACACACACACGGGTACACACATACATGAACACGAACACACACGAACACGAACACACACGCACCTCCACGCAGCCCCACGCACATGCAGATGTATGTATGTAAGTATATATGTATGTATGTATACGTATCAATATCTATATCGCTTTATTTATGTAAATATCTGTGAATGTAAAGCTGTGCCGAAGAGATGAGTAAATTTTCAAAAAAAAAAAAAAAGGCGAAAAGTAAAAAAAGGCGAAAAGAAAAAAAAAACGAGGAAAAATGGAAATAACCCAGCTAATTAGCTGGCGAAAAATAAATAAAAATTCTGCGCCATACACCTGTCGTATGCTTCAGATGTCGCCACTGTATGCACCGACAAGGGGTCTCCGTAAATTATGTTGAAGTAGCTCGGTGAAATATCGTTAACATTGTACAAAATTATAATATATCTACATGAAACAAGTTATATATGCATGGCTACGTCACTAAGTAAACAGCCGATGTACAATGCGTTTGTTTTTTTTATTCTCTTTTAAAATGTGTTACTGTTCTTTGAAGTGCTGTTACATAGATACAATTTGTTGGAACCTAAGAAACAAAACAGAACTGATGCTTTCTGAAATGTTTGCTGCATGAACGGATATTGATAAAAGAAACTCATTAGGAAATAGTTCTAGTTTACATTGAGACGTAGATAGCAAATCTCTGGCTTTGATACCATTTTCTACGCCATTTAACCTTTTGTTTCTCTCAAATTGCGGACATTTTCATACTCTGATGTCTGACACAACGACGTCCAAAACACACAATAATGGAGTCTGTTAAGGTGCGTAAACATACGCAAACATATATAAATACTTATGGATATACATACATACAACATACATATATGTGTGTGCGTGTGTGTGTGCGTAAGCATGCATACATATATTAATATACACGCGATATACATATATATATATATATATATATATATATCTATATATATATATATATATATATATGTATATATGTGTGTGTGTGTGTGTGGTGTGTGTGTGTGCGTAAGCATACAGACATATATTAATATACACGCGCATATATATATATATATATATATTATATATATATATAAATATATATACATAAATATATATGTGTGTGTTTGTGTGTGTGTGTGTGTGTGTGTGTGTGTGTAAACAAGGAGTGAGAGGGATATATGTGAGCTTAAATACGCATTTCCTGTAATTGTGATAAACAGTGATAAAATACTGCCACGTCAACTATTTTGTAATATACGTTCTTTCATCTTGTGGGTACAAATAATTAACTCTGAGTAACCACAATGTATCACAGACACATAAGAGACACATGCTCACGAAATACACACCCACATATATATATATATATGTATGTATGTGTGTATATAATATATATATATATATATATATATATATATATGTATGCAGAGAAATAGGTAGATGTTGGTGTAATGTTTTTTCTATGAAAAGGAACAAACGCGAATGCTGATAAAAGGCCAATTTATAATATTTGTAACGAAATGACATAATCAAATGTCTTTATTCATATATTTATGAGAATACCGGTTTATCAGTCTAATGATGTTTATCTCCATGTATCTGTCTCAATAAATTATATATTTACATACATCTACAAACACACACACACACACACACATACACACACGCACTTGATATGATATGTATATGTGTATTTAAGAAGGGCTTCTGTGCAGATTCTGTCTGCGTAATTCCTCTTACAAGCTAATATCAATTACTGTTAGACTCTGCTTGAAGCTACTAATAGAACCCCCTGCCTAAAGCACCACGTCGTCGGTTCGAATCCGGAAACATTCTGTTGTGTAACACACTGCTTAACATCACAGCCATGTTTGCGTCTGATAATTGCTAACATCATGCAATGAGCAATTGTGAATGAAGATCTGTGATCACAAAGGATTTGATGGAACCGAATAGGACATCATTTAGTGAATCAAAAAATCCCCCCAAACTCCATGACAATGAGGTTCCCTTCGTGGAGGACCCAGGCGTGTCTTCTCCATACTTTGTAGGGTACTGTAAAGCGCTGTCAAGACCCTCTCTTGGTAACTGTGGTTAATCATAATGTCGGGTCATTGTGCATGCTGATCATTGTACGGTAAACAGTGCGTGTCAACTGCCGAGGTAAAACCCCAAGAATGTAGTCCATGTTGCTAATGGTTACCACTAAATTTGGCGCCACATTTGCCAAAACAATTTATTATCAAATAGAGACAAGGCAATCATTTATATCAATATGTGTATTTGTAGTGTAATATATGGATTCATGGAATCGTTTGGCTATCATATAAAGCTCCTCTAATGGACTCAGCTAACAGACTACATACTAATCCATTACAGAGGAGTATAACGCAAGCTTCTATGCTGCTGATATACAGGAGATTCGATCGATGAAATTATTTCATGAGGGGTATATAAACCATAAAATATCAGGAGGAATGAGAGGTCAATATATTCATTTAACCACTTGACATGCTTAGGATTACGGCCGTTTCGTAGCCTTCTTCATGTAATTATAATTTCAGTGTATGCAATAGAGTTGTATATTCACAAATCACTGCAGATAAAGATAGCTAGCTCATCAGATCACCAGAACAATATGGTTACACCAATGATTGTACCTTCTGAACATTTTATGGTTTATGTATGTATGTATGTATGTATGTATGTATGTATGTATGTATGTATGTATGTATGTATGTAGGTAGGTAGGTATGTATGTTTATTTATATGCTCTCGTGGACAAAGGCGGCGAGCTGGCAGACACGTTAGCGCGCCGGGCGAAATGCTTAGCGATATTTCGTCTGCCGTTACGTTCTGAGTTCAAATTCCGCCAAGGTCAACTTTGCCTTTCATCCTTTCGGGGTCGATAACTAAAGTATCAGTTTCGCACTGGAGTCGATGTAATCGACTTAATCCCTTTGTCTGTCTTTGTTTGTCCCCTCTATGTTTAGCCTCCTTGTGGGTAGTAAAGAAATATATGCTCTCATGGACAACATGTATATATATATATATGTGTGGGTGTCAACTTGGAGAAGTTTATATACTGTCAGGAAACAAAACGCTATTTTGCGTCCAAGGAAGCTTTAAAAGATCAAATTCGCCGTAACAGAATGAAACCGCACTGTCTCGTGCATGTCAAAGCGCCATTTATTTCAAACCAGACATTTTATTTCTCACACAATAAATATCCTCTCTTAAGGTTTATCAATACCCACCCTTAAGAAATACTCCTTGTTGTTTACTTAATAATGTAAAGCTCAAAATAAATGAAGCGGAATCGAGGAATTTTCAATACAACCCGTTCTTATTGTATCAAGTGATGGTTGATTGGTTTTCCTTGTTGAGTTGAACAGTAAACCCCAAACATTATTTATTCTGATGTTTTTCGTACACAACTCCTAGAGCCATTGTGGAACAGAGTGCATAGAAATCTATAAATTCTATACCACCGGTGCTCCTCACCCTGGTGTACGAAGCACAATGATTGTAAGGTGTTAAGGACTGAAGTCGAACTTATTGTTTGTGGACATGCTTCCAAATAATAATAATAATAATAATAGTAGTAATAATAATAATAATAATAATAATAATAATAATAATAATAATAATAATAATAATAATATAATAATAATAATAATAATAATAATAATAATAATAATAATAATAATAATAATAATAATTCGGATAGAAATAGAGAGGGAGAAAAATAGAAGACGAATGGGTTAAGAGGGAAGTAGACGCATAAAAGAGACAGGAAAAGAATTTAAAAAACTGAGTGGGAAATAGAGATGAAGAGAGAAACAGATAAAAGATTTTACCGAGTCACATAAAGTACAAAATGAAAGAGAAGGAAAGAGGAAAGAAAACACGAAGAGAGGTGCGGTAGGTAGGTACAGTGAAGTGGAAACGCTTTCACACTATGTATGTGTGTGTGTGTGTGTGTGTATGCGTACATTTATATGTATAAGTATATATATATATATATATATATGTATGTATATATATATATATGTATTTATATGTATGTGTGTGTTTGTATATTTACACATATATACACATATATATACTTATATATATATCTACATATATATATGCTACATAATATAAATATTATATATATGTATATATGTATATATATATATATAAATGTATATATGTATATATATATACATATATACACATATATGTATGTGTGTGTGTATGTATGCTTAATACATACATATATATATATATATATATATATACAGAGAGAGGGAAGAGGAGAGTCGCATCTTTTGAGCATACTGAAAATGTCATTATTGACATACATACATACATACATACATACATAATACATACATACATACATACATACATGCATGCAAGTATATATGTATCGATTTTGGAACTGGATCTCGAATCACATATAAAGCTCTTTTCTGTGCTTCTAGATCCACTTCCAAGTGAAAATTTGGATCTATTCGATTTGAACGGCAGTTTTTAACACAATTTCCACGTAACAAAACACTTTTAAACTTTGTATACTGGTAGAATGTGTTTATAAAACATCTTTTTCTCTTGGCTTTATTGAGGAAATTCTATAGTTTGTAAGATATTTGTTGCTTTTTTTTATTCAATTTCTGCAATTTCAACCAATCACTGACGTCTATTGAGGTGAAAAACATTCTGTGCCGTATGAATATGTCCCTCGTTTAAGAAACAGATTGGGTTTATTTACATTTGTGAAGAAAAAAAAGATACCCTTCCCCCCACCCCTAACCCTAACCCTAACTAACCGTAACTAACCCTAACCCTAAAACAGATCGAAATGCAATAGATCGATACGAGGGTCATAATTATGGATAACAATTTCATATGACACCGCTAGAAAAAACTGCCGTTCAAACCGAAAAGATCGGAGAATTATATCGTTCTCTCAAATGTTTATAAATTGTTAAGATGTCAGCAATTTACATTTCTCGCTGGTAAGAATAAATTTCTAAAATAGGCAAAATTCGAAGGAGTGCTTTGGTTCGAAGGTAGACCATTTGTCAAGCCTACGGGGGATGTGGGTTTGTTTCCCACGTGAGGTCTTCGAATTTTTTTTCCCCCTATCCGACAAAATTTTTTTTTTCATCTCAATATTTACAAGGCATTATTTACGGTTCGATATGGGTTTCGAGATCACGTTCCAAGGAAAAGACCATTTGACATTGACTCGCAAATATCTAACAGGCGCATGCGTGGTTAGGTGTTAAGATGCTTGCCTCCCACCCACATGATTCCGGGTTCAGTCCCACCGCATGGTACCTTGGGCAAGTGTTTTCTGCTATAGCTTTGGACCGACAAAAGCCTTGTGAATAGATCAGGTAGACGGAAACTGAAAGAAGCCCGTCGTACACACACATCTCTTGGAAGTGCTTTACGTAGGATGTGTGCGGTGCCTAGTAGTACTATTTTCTGTCTGTTATACACATTCATAAGTCCTGGTGTTTTTTATATGTATTTGTTTGAATGTTTTTAATCATATCTAATGCACCTATTATTGTAGGGCTTATTTCTATTTTCTAACCCACTTCCGGGTTACTCCTATCTCCAGACCTTTGTCTTCTGAGAGTTTCTCCCTTTCTTTTAGAGATACATTTTCACCCGTTGGGGTTGATACATCGATTGAAAGGTGTTTTTTAATCTCTTGATGATCTCTGACGACTATATCTGGTCTATTAGCCTCAATTTCTCTATCTTTGTGTGTTGTCATATCTCAGATTATGGTCGCTTTGTCATTTTCTGAGATCGTTTCTAGGGTATGCCTATACCATCCTTTTTCTGTTGTCATTCCAGTATTGGCGTAGCTTCCAGTGTATATAGATCCCAACTCTGTGAATATGTTCCTTCTTAGCCAAGACGGGGCAGCCAGAGACAATTTAATTTATTGCTTCTTCCCCCATCACTACATATTATGCAGTTATCTTATTTTCCCTTGTGGGTTTCTGGTGGGAAGGCTTTCATCTTGTGTCGCAATTAAGACTTCATCAGTCTCTGCTATAAGTCCTGAGCTTCTCAAACATCTTTGGGATCTTACTTTATTTCTTATCTGTTTAGCTTATCCCATTATCTGCCCTGTAAAGCCTTTCCTTGCCATTTTTTTCTCATGTTATTCTGTTGTTCCAGTTTTAGTTTAGATTTCAGTTGCTTTACAGCTTTTGTGGTTTGCTCTTTTGCTTCGTGGCTGTCACGTACTATGACCTCTTCCTTGTAGCTTTCGGCTTCCTTAAAGACACGAAACAATTTATTTTTGTTATGCTCATGTTTTGTGGCTATTTGTACCACATTTCTTTGTTTCTGAGTTTGATATTTTGGGAATCTTATGATGGTTATTTCACAATGGTTTTCTACTTGTCTAAGGTCTTCAATTCGTTGTATATATAACCTTTCTCTGTCAGATTTTGAGTGGTGTATTCTAAATTTTCCTTTTTTTTTGTTTTTGTCTAGTTTGGTTAGTTCATAGCAGTTGAATACACATCCAGTTCTGTTTAGCATGTCAGTTAAAGGCGTGAGTACCAAGAAGAAAAGAAGTGGTGAGAGCGATTATCCTTGAAATATTCTCTTCGAATGGGGATGGCCTTAGATTTAATGATTCCGTCCTTTGTCTGGAGTTACAGCACTGTTTTATATCGCTTTTTTATTATTGTTGATACTGCCTGGTTCATGGCTAAAGATTTCAGGACGCACGTGTGGGAAATGCTGTCAAAAGATTTTTGGTAATCGATCCAAGCCATGCTTAGACCCTTCTTTTTCTCTTCGCAATCTTCATTTATGGTTTTATTGATCAATGACCCATCTTTACGAACATATGAGCCTTTGCAGTATCCCTTCTGCTCTTCTGGAAACAGGATGTCGTCTTCTTCTTCTTCTTCTTCTTCTTCTTCTTCTTCTTCTTCTTCTTCTTCTTCTTCTTCTACTTCTTCTTCTTCTTCTTCTTCTTCTTCTTCTTCTTCTTCTTCTTGTCATCGTTATCATCATTGCCGTAGTCGTCGTCCTCATCCTTCTCGTCCTCCTCGTCCCCCTCGTCCTCCTCGTCCTCCTCGTCGTCGTCGTCGTCCTCGTCGTCGTCGTCGTCGTCGTCCTCCTCCTCCTCCTCCTCCTCATCATCATCATCATCAAGGGGTGGTTAGCACGCCGGACAAAATGCTCCACGGTATTTTCCTCAGGCATTACGTCCTGAATTGAAATTCCGCCGAGGTCTAATTTGCCTTTCTCCCCCTCCCCCTATCGAGTCGATAAAATATGTAGCAGTTGAGCCCTGGGGGTCGATATGATCGGCCATCCCCCTCCTCCTCCAATTTCTAGACATTGTGCCCATAGTAGGAAGGGTTATTATTATTATTATCATTATTATTGTTGTTGTGAAAATTGATGCAACTCTTCACGAAACGTAATAAGCACACACAGTTTGTCTGTGTACTTCAGGTCCAAAATGAACACAGAGATGCAGGAATTCAATATTTCAACTGGACTATCCTAAATTCCATTTTAAGCAAAAAGACTACATAAAGTATAGATTATTCGCATGGTGGCGGGGGGCAGGAAAAACAAAATGAAAAAAAGAAACAGGAAAAGGGAAATCGCACACTAAGTCAAAATTTTTGTATAAATCATTTTGTTCCTCCCTCCCGGACGTGACGCTAGTAACTCACAAATAAACTTATCCTCGTGTGTTTTGAGGAATGGAAGCTCAGCATACTGAGAATATTTTTTTGAGAATGCCTACTTTACAGCTGCTTTATATATATATACTATTATATATATATACTATGACCCGGCGTTGCCGGGTCATAGGCTAGTGCATGCATATACAGCTGCGTGCGTGCTACATCACGGAGTGAAGTACTGTCCAATCTCCGACCAATCACATACAGCTAACTGGCATTCAATTAGCGTATCAGTTTTCGGGCATTTTGATTGGGTTTTGGTAGAAAATTCACAAAAATGTCACTGCTATTGATTTTGTAATGGCTTTGCGGGGTGACTGGGGAAATGTAAAGATGTGCACGACCACCCTTGGACCATTTTGAATGATCATAGAAAGTGCGAGCCCTCTAACTGAAAAATCGTGGATTTGTATAAAGGACACCACACACACACACACACAGACATTTTGCCGTTTATATAGAGAGAGATGATCGGGAACTACCGTCGCAGTACTGTTATTATTGTACCTGACTTCACACCTTTACCCATAAAATCTTTTGTTGTGTAGACAACACAAACGTTGTGTTTAGTGCATTCCACTGCGCACACCAAAGAAGAATCGTTACAAATACCCGCCCCCGCACTTCAGTATACATATAACATTTCTGTTGTATTTTCATGGAATTGATTTGACTCTTGCTTTTGCACAATGTATAAGGTTTACGTTTCATGTAACTGTTTCTGGGAGCACAAGCAGCAGAAACCCTAATGGGTCAGAGGGCCAGTTAGTAGTTCTCTTATACTTTTGTTAGGTCTGAAGGTTATAACAGAAGGATCGGGTAGTGAAGATTTCCTTGAAACGAGAAATTTTCTGAAACATACTCTTTACTCTTTTACTCTTTTACTTGTTTCAGTCATTTGACTGCGGCCATGCTGGAGCACCGCCTTTAGTCGAGCAAATCGACCCCGGGACTTATTCTTTTGTAAGCCCAGTACTTATTCTATCGGTCTCTTTTGCCGAACCGCTAAGTGACGGGGACGTAAACACACCAGCATCAATGCTAGAAGGACAAACACAGACACACAAACATATACACACACATACATATATATATATATATATATATACATATATACGACAGGCTTCTTTCAGTTTCCGTCTACCAAATCCACTCACAAGGCATTGGTCGGTCCGGGGCTATAGCAGAAGACACTTGCCCAAGATTCCACGCAGTGGGACTGAACCCGGAACCATGTGGTTGGTTAGCAAGGTACTTACCACGCAGCCACTCCTGCGCCTATGTTGGTAACTGTCATGCTACACTGTTAAAATTTCGCTACTAGTTAATCACTAAACAATTTTTTGGTCATAAACTTTAAGAAGTACATTGTTAACTTTAGCCGAGTCATTTGCGATTTTCTTTACCCGTGAATCACTATAACCGCGCTCAACGAAATAGCGCACAAAATCACTTGTATGCGTTTAGTAATGTTGAATGTCATTGCAAATCCGTTTTGGCTTAATGGTATGGGGTGCATGGTCGGAGCGGTGGTGAGCATAAATAAAGGATGAGGTTAAATGTAAGAAGGTCTGCAGAATAAGTCTGTCATGATGCAGACAACTCAAGAGTTAACAATTTTGACTGAAACATTCGACGTTAGTTTTTGAAAACCGCGAAGAGAATTTTAAGTTCGATTAAAAACGATTGTTTTGTGCGATTCTGTCTGAGAAATTGCAAGAATTCAATAACAGAAGCTTCTTCTTTGGATGGACACCGACAGTGAAATGAAAAATGAATCTAAATAACTCCCGATATGTGTGCGTGTGTTCGTATATAAACAAACATAAAAACATATATATAGAGGCATGCATACATGCATATACACACATATACATACATACAAGCATACATATATATATATGTATGTATATATATATATATATATATATTATATATATATATATATATAATAACTATATATATATATTATATATATATATATATATATATATATATATATATATATATATATAGAGAGAGAGAGAGAGAGAGAGAGAGAGATCGATAGATAGATAGATAGATAGATAGATAGATAGATAGATAGATAGATAGATAGGATAGATAGATATAATTTCATAAGTTGATATATTACTAGGTTTCGGCCCGTGTTGGCCCAGGCCATGTCTAACTTAATACCCTGGCGAAGTTATCCAAATCAAGATTCGAACACCAAAGCCCACTCAAGTAGAGAGTTATTGTTTACGGAGACATATCCGGGTGCAGGAGGTTTATCTGGGATTCCTTGAAGGAATTTGTCCAGAGACGTCTTGAACCTTATAGAGTGTCTTTCTGTTTTAATGTGTGTCGGTGAAATGTTAAATAGAGCAGGGCCATTTGCTGTGAAATGATAGTGCCCTATTGTTGTTATGAGATGCGAGTGTGATTTATGTTGTGGACGGATGGCACAGGGTCCAAGTGTTGGGTGTACCTTAAAGGTGATGCCAACATCATTTGGGCAAAGCTGATGGAATATTTTCCACATCATTCAGATGATGTGGCACTCACAGCAACGTTGAAGAGAATAAAACTTGAGCTTTTCTAGTCGACCCCCAATAGTCAAGGCATGTCATGCCATCTATATTTTTTTGTAATTGACCTTTGGGGTGCTTCAACTTCCATGATGCTTTGTTTCGTCTGAGGAGACCACAGTGGACAACAGTATTGAAGGTGGAGTCGGGCAAAAATGGAATAGAGAAAGATAATGGTGTGGATATCTCTCGAGTGGAAAGTCCTAAGAATCCAGGAGCACATTTTGCGGGCCATGTTGACTTTGCTGTTTGTGTGAGTAGCCCAGCTTATGTTGTTTTTTTACAATTACTCCCAAGTCTCTGATGTTGTCGGTTGTCATGAGAGTGTCACCTGAAGGAAGGGAGTATGGGAGTTTCAATGTGTTCCCTCTTTCAAAATTGATTAACTCAAATTTGTCCTCGTTCACCAGCAGCTTGTCCTTTTCCGCCCGTTGGATAACAACCAGTAGGTCGGACTGAAGGCATTTCCGGTCACCCACTTTATTGTTGGTCTTCTGGAGCTTGGAATCATCTTCAAAAATTCTTATGTTACTGTGCTTGATTATGTCAGTTATGTCATTAATGTAGATGATGAAAAGAAGTGGGGCCAACACCGTGCCTTGTGGAACACCATTACTGACTTTGGCTGGGATTGACTTTACTCCTTTGACTACAGCGTATTGGGTTCTGTCTGTCAAGAATATATTTATATCTATAATATTCAATGGCGTGTTTATGTGTTTGGGAATTAACTTTAACTCCACCAAAACTATCCAACAGACTTAGATGAAACTTGACACGAGTGTGGGGCTTATATCCATGCTGTCACTTACACACTTGAAATTTTTAAAAAATCGATTTTTAATCAGCATCAATTTTTCAAAATCGTAGAATTTCGGCTTTTTTCGCACTAGCCATCGTGACATCAATTTAACGAAAAATGCCGAAATTTGACAAAAATGGTTTCATGTGTATAAACAGACAGTTTATTGACAGTAATCTATTTAGCATTTGCTAATTCCTAATTTCATTGAGAATTACTTTGATTTGCTAAAACTTATTATTTCAATTCGTTGTTTTAATTCCCCCAGTGTTTCAGGTTTTGATTAGGTAAAACCAGTTTATTTCTCAAGTAATATTTAGGCATTTTGCACAATGGACATCGTGACATCAATTTGACGAAATCTGCCCCAAAGCGTAAAATTTTGCCATTTCACGCACATGCACAAAAACGACAATTACACGGGTTCGCTACCAGACTCTGCTCATTTGTTTCATCAAATCGGTCCTGTCCATTAATATAGATTTTTAAATTGAGAAAAAAAAATGTCGAAATTTGACGAAGAATGTTTCACGGCTATAAACAGACATCTTATTAACGGTTATTTTTTACCGGGTATGTCAGGTAGTCATTTTTATATGAATTATTGTTTCACATGAATAGTACTGATACACACACACACACACACACACACACATGCACATACACACATGCAAACACACACATACACACACACACAAACATACACACACACGCACGCACACACACACACACACACACAACACACCCCACACACACACACACACACACACACACACACACACACCACACACACAGATGTTTCAGAAAATGAATTATTTCCTCAAATTCAAACATTCAGATCCGCATCAGAATTTTATATTTCACGGTCCAACTACCTTACTGCCTCCACCCGTTCGACCTTATAGTTACATACTGTGAGTGCTCGTGCGCACGCACACTCTTTCTCATCCCCCACCCACACACACTTACTTACACACCAAGCAAAAATTTAATTGTTTCATATTGTATGTGCATATAAGCATAGGTATGTATATATATATATATATATAAATATATATATATGTGTGTGTGTGTGTGTGTGTGTGTGTATACACACACATATATGTATATATGTATATGTATATATATATATATATATATATGTATATATATATATATATATATATCGATATTATATATATATATATATATAATAAAATATTAGTTATCGCCATATATATAATGACATTCTTATAAAAATAAGAAAAAAGCTGACCGCTATTAGCTCCATGCCCATCGCCTTAAGTTAGCTATTTGAGTAATACACATCTGTATCCATATAACCTTTGAACAAGGGAGGTCAGTCGCTCCACACTACTTGGCCGGCAGCTACAGACGCGTTCGGGGTATTGCCCTTTTCTTTTCAATGCAGCGTAGCCAAGCCAGTAGGTGTCGCTTCCGACAATCTCTGTTCAAAGGTTATTTTACCTAGCTTCGGTGGAAACATCCACTTGTTTTCAATAATAGAAATATTAAAATAAAACCTTGAACAGAGATTGTCGAAGCGACACCTACTGGTTTGGCTACGCTGCATTGAAAAGGGGCAATACCCCGAAACGCGTCTGTAGCTGCCGGCCAAGTAGTGTGGAGCGACTGACCTCCCTTGTTCAAAGTTTATGGATACAGATGTGTATCAAATAGCTAACTTAAGGCGATGGCCTCATGGAGCTAATAAGCGGTCAGCTTTTTTCTTATTTTATAAGAATGTCATATTAGTATGGCGATAACTAATATTTTCCGGGAACGCTGCCGTTGTTCTCTTTTAGAGAGACTTATAATTTTAATATTTCTATTATTGAAAACAAGTGGATGTATTCCACCGAAGCTAGGTAAATAAAACCTTTGAACAGAGATTGTCGGAAGCGACACCTACTGGTTTGGCTACGCTGCATTGAAAAGGGGCATACCCCGAACGCTCTGTAGCTGCCGGCCAAGTAGTGTGGAGCGACTGACCTCCTTGTTCAAGGTTATATGGATACAGATGTGTATCAAATAGCTAACTTAGGCGATGGCCTCATGGAGCTAATAAATAGCGGTCAGCTTTTTTCTTATTTTTATAAGAATGTCATATTAGTATGGATAAACTAATATTTTCCGGGAACGCTGCCGTTGTTCTCTTTTAGAGAGACTTAGTATTTTAATATTTCTATTATATATATATATATACATATATTATATATGTATGTATAAATACATATAAAATACATACATATACATACGTACATTGTATATATATATACTGGGAGAAGAAACGAAACGGAACGAATCGAATCGAATATATATATATGTGTGTGTGTGTGTGTGTGTGTATCTGTGTGTGTGTGCGTGTTTGTGTCTGTATATATTTCTTTGTATGTATGTATCAATATATATATAAAATTGTTAAACAGCTTTCTTTATAATTTTATATTTCATATTCATATATATATGTATATGTATGTATGTGTATTTATGAATGTGTGTGTATGTTTGTATGTGTGTACGTATATATACCTAAATGTGTGTGAGTGTGAGTTTGCATATTACTTGTGGAGTTTGAATAAAAGCAAATATTAAATGTACAGTCACTTAGTATTGACACTGGCTGACACGCTGGGTTAAGCTCTGTTATGTATGGATAGCCATAAAATCACCTGTAGAATGAACAAACACAATATGCATAGTGGTAGTAGTAGTGGTGGTGGTGGTGGTGGTGGTGGATGTGGTGGTGGTGGAGGGCATTGGGACGACAAAAAAATGTGGAACAAAATCAAGAAGAAAAAGGAGAAGCGAAGAATGAGATAAGTACAACAAGAAAGCGAGCACAATGGCGACGATGTCGAAGAATGAGAAGGAGGTGGAGGAGTGGTAGAAGGAGGAGAGGGGGGAGGAGGGGGAGAGATGAAGGAGAAGAGAAACGTGAAAGAGTGTAAAGTGTTGACCTATGTACAATGATAACAGCAATAGCAACAACAACAACAACAGCAAGCACACATTTTGCTGTATTTGTAATTGATAAGACGAACTAAACAAGTATAACAACAACAACAACAACACGGGTATGGCTTTTAGTTTTCGGGGAAGGAAGAAGACCAGACGAAGTTTTAAGATGAATAATAAGAACGATGTCTACGACAGCAACAACAACAACAACGTCACAATTAAGTGGTGTTGAATAATAATAATTTTTTGCTTTTTTTGTATTTTGTTAAAGCGCCTGAACGAAATGAAGTGTTGCAGAATGCAGAATGTAAAAGGATAAGGTCACTTGTACGGACATAGAATAGAGAGAGAGAGCGAGAGTGAGAGAGAGAGAGAATGGAGGCCCAGAGAATAAGTGTTGCGTGGAGACAAAACGAAAAAAATCGTGGCATTGCTGTGTAGTTGAGCGGCAAAATGGGCCGACAAGATGGCGCTTCTTTTATGAGTGACCGTTGACAGTGGATGAATCAGTCTTAATACCACTGAAAATGAATACACCACACACACAGACACAGACACACACACACACACACACCACACACACACACACACACAACACATATATATATATATATATATATATATAATATATATACATACACATACACACACATATATATATATATATATATATACACATACACATACATATATTTACATATAAGTATAAATATTTGTATATATATATATATATATATATATATATATACCCACACACTCATGCACACACATATATATATATAAATATATATATATACATACATACACATACACACACATACACACACACACATATATATATGTACACACATACATATATTTACATACATGTATACATATATGTATAAATATATATACAGCTGTATATATATTTATTGATATATGTATAAATATATATACACCATAAGCGCAGGAGTGGCTCTGTGGTAACTTGCTTACCAACCACATGGTTCCGGGTTCAGTCCCACTGCGTGGCACCTTGGGCAAGTACCTTGTACTATAGCCTCGGGCCGACCAAAGCCTTGTCAGTGGATTTGGTTGACGGAAACTGAAAAGAAGCCCGTCGTATATATATGTATGTGTGTGTTTGTGTGTCTGTGTTCCCCCCCTAACATCGCTTGACAACCGATGCTGGTGTGTTTACGTCCCCTGTAACTTAGCGGTTCGGCATAAGAGATCCGATAGAATAAGTACTAGGCTTCCAAAGAATAAGTCTTGGGGTTGATTTGCTCGACTAAAGGTGGTGCTCCAGCATGGCTGCAGTCAAATGACTGAAACAAGTTAAAGAGTAAAATAGTAAAAGAGTACAGCTGCCTCCTCTCGCAATACATAGTATATACTCGCATGTGTATAAATCTCTCTCCTCTCTCTCTTTCTCTCTCTCTCTCTCTTACTCTCTCTCTCTCTCTTTCTCTCTCTCTCTCTCTCTCTCTCTATATATATATATATATATATATATATATATATATAACATAGTGAACTCAGTGATAAAAAATCTACAGATGGAGAAGGACACACTACCACCATGTTCTTAATGATGAAATTAACCTCTCTGTCTATATATCGACCCTCTTTGTAATGTTGGCAAATGAAATAAGTATAAGAATGTGCATCGTCCGTTTAATTGAAAAAATTCTATATGTGGCTGAAGATTGCTCGACATTTTCAAACTGATGTAATACTTACAGTGTTTAATAAAATGAAGTAGCATGAAACGATTATACTACACTACCTTGGATATCCTTGTTACTTATTTTGATTATAATCACCCCATTTGATTTATATGGATAATACCATACCAAATTCTGGAGCCTTTAACTTAAGTACCATATTCATCTGAATCTAAATTTTGCTGAACTTATACACATACACACACACACACATAAATGTTTGTTTTTATGTTCAGTTGTAATAGAAGCAACGTTCTTTAATCTGAAAAGGTGACTCCCTACTTTTGTAGAGCTACAAATATATTATTCTGAAACAAAAATAGTGATTTCGAAGTTTCGACCACACACACACACACATGCACATATGTAGAGTTACTTCTTGCATATGTTATAGAGATTTTAGAACTAGCTTCGTAACATGGCTGTTGCAAGATCAGCGGCTGACTGCAGCTTTTATATTGCGAATTGGGACGAACGACTGGCATGTCTAGCGGACAGGTGTACCAGCAATGAGGAAGGGTAGGACCCTGAAACCAGCTGATCTACTGGTCCTGTCACCGCTGTATAGGAGTTGTTCGCTCCCATGTTTGCAATATAACGGACACAAATATTATGTCGTTTAGCACACATCAGTTGGAGGTGTCTTCCTGGGGTTAAAAAGAGTAGTAACAGGGTTCTGTATGGAACAACCACTACTTATATATATATATATATATATATATATATATATATATATATATATATATATAGATTCATTTAATTAGGTATTTAAGTTGAGGCAACATGTTAGTCCGGTATTGACCGCACAGCTCGAAGTTAAGTGAATGAAAAGCAAATAAGTAACAAGGATGTCCAGGTATTAGTGCATCACGGCTGTTTCAAGCGGCTTCATTTAATCGATCAATGCAAGTATTACATCGATTTGAAACACACCGCTGTCTTCGGTGTATTTCAAATTCAAGTAATGCTTGATTGATCGATTAAAAGGAGCCGCTTGAAACGGCCGTGATAAATAGGCATAGCTGTTCTATGAACTGACATACATAGTTCACACCACTTTTATTGGTGTGAACTCTTCCTCTATAATACTTTTGTTTCTGCTCTTCATCAATGAAGGCAACCAATAGTTTCCAACCAGAAGCAACATGCCATCACCGAGTTCTTGGCGAAGGCGGGGTACGGGTTTTCTGACATCCATAGAATATTGCAGCTGATTTACAGAGATAACAGCATTCACAAGATCATTGTAGACGACTGGATTAAGAACCACAAAGAAAGGAACATCAACATCGCCTTCTCCAAGTTTTGTCGACAATATTCTTTGCAGTTTGTCTTCTCCAGAAATTCCTACACTCATCGTGTCCTGTCCTTTTTGTTGCCATTTCTAAAATTCCATTGTAATATACGACGCACTGCTTCAATTTTCCAACACCAGCAAGGCTCCGCAAACGTAACAAAATCTTCTTTTTTTCTGATGGTTTCTGTTAATAATATTATTTTTCAATATAACAAAATGTGCAGCATGCGCTGCTCATAAAGAACAGTCTTTACTCCCCTTACCATCTTGTTATGTTCCATTTCGTCTGCTTTCTATTTTCGATTTCATTATTTTATAGTTTCTGTTAATAATAGTATATTTCCATGTAATACACAAGTGCGGGCACTGTTGTATGGTCAAGTGGTATGCTTCCCAACCATTTGGTCTCGAGTTCAGTTCCACAGCATAGCACCTTGGACAAGCGTCTTTTGCTACAACTCCGGATCGACGAAACTATTGTGCGTGGATTTGGTAGATGGAAACTGAAAGAAGCCCGTCGTAGTTGTGTTTGCATATGTCTATGCGTGTCTGTATGTTTGTGTCTTCGTTTGTCCACCCTCCACGCTGTTTGGAAAGCTGTATTGGTTTTTTTACATCCACATAACTACTTAATCTTTCCTCAAAAGAAACCAGTTTATTCGACTGATTACAATTAAGAGAAATTGAATAAAAGAAAACGCTTTGAAACGGATTCTCCTGAGAAACGTCCTCTTTAACATAGAAGTCTATCTGGCATTCTTATTGATTTCTATTCAAGGAAAAGTTCAATGGTCCTTCTAGAGCCATATGTTCATAAGGACAGTTTCTCCGATTTTGTAAAGTATTTATCCTCCTCTCCCTGCACGGGATGCGGGTCCGTCGCAGCATTACTCATTTTTGCTAGCTGAGTGGACTGGAGCAATGTGAAATGAAGTGTTTTGCTCAAGAACACAACGCATTAGAATCGAAACTACAATCTTGCAGTCACGAGGACAACATCCTAACCATTAAGGGACGCGTCTACATTGATTTCTATTACGTCGTAATGACCCCAAATCCAAATCCATACACCAACTACCGATCAAAAAAAAAATGTATTCTGAAATCTTTAAAGAAATATATTCGGCATATTGCAGACATCTTGTTCATTGGTGACCAAACCAATTCTTACTTCACCGCCTCTCTTTGATCTTTCTCTCTTCGGTTCCTGATATTTAAAGACATTTACACATTTCGACTTCACCGACTTTCATGATTCAATGTCTTCGTTTATTTCCATGAACTCAGTTCTATCGTCATTGATGTGATGGTGGTGGGGGTGGGGGTGGGAGGAGGGGGATGTCCGATCTGCTTTGCATCTTGCTCAGCAAGATTTGAAGAAAGATCTGAGCTTCCTCTGTAATATTGGAAGAGTTATATGTGTATGGGCATGTGTGTGTGTGTATATATGTATATAAAATAACACACACACGCACACGTACATACACACACATATACATACATGTATATATATATCTATATCTATATCTATATCTATCTATCTATCTATATATATAGTATATATATATATGTGCGTGTGTGTGTGTGTTTTTTGTGTACATTCATATATATATATATATATATATATTATATATATATTACAAGATAAGAAAATGGAGAAATACATCTAAATCAAATATCAATTACCAGATAATACTCAATCACATACTTTATTAAACCACCACATAAGAGACTGTAGGGTTAAATATAAAAAGCAGAACAAATCAGTGTACATAAAGGAATGTACATAAAAAAAGTGGGACTGAAATCGGAACCGTGTGGTTGGGAAGCAAACTTCTTACCACGCAGCCACTCCTGCGCCTACGTATGTATGTATGTATGTATGTATGTATGTATGTATGTATGTGTATGTATGTATGTATGTAATGTATGTATGTATGTATGTATATATGTATGTATGTATGTGTGTGGTATGTATGTATGTATGTATGTATGTATGTATGTATGTATGTACGTATGTGTGTGTGATTGTGTGTGTGTTTAGAGGACGAACAACTGAGAGAGAGAGAGAGAGAGAGAGAAGGAGCAGTCATTATGTCCATATTAGGTGATGTCAGTGTGACGTATGACTCTTGTCCAAGCCACAATGGTTGACATCATTTATAAATATCTATATTTATAATAATTAATGCACACATTTCTATTTTTATTGTTCTGCTAACGTCAGAGATTCACCAATAAATTCAGCGAGGGAATTCACCACTTCCAGTCAAGATAATTAAGTTAAGCACGATTTCCGAGAACCTCTTCGTTACCCACACATACACACATACATATTCTCTCTCTCTCTCTGTAACTCTCTCTCTCTCTCTCACACACACACACTCACACACACACATACACATTCTCGCGCATATAATAATGGTTAGAAACACATATATACGCATTCCAAATCATCAACACAGCCAGGCAAACCAAAAGATATATACATATACACGCGTTAATGTGTATGCATACATACAAACACATATACACATAATAACAAATTAATAAATAAAACATATGCATACATACATATATGTACATACTTACATATATATGTATATATACATGCATATATAGGTACAGGGCACCAAAAAATGTAGAACACAACGAGAAACGAAAACATAAAAACAAACACATAGAAACGGACTTTTTCAAACAACGAAAAAAACAGAGTACAAGACATACAACACAAGGTACATTCCCCTTCTTCAGCTGCCCCTGCTTCGACTACTCCGTGTTTCGAAGGTAATGGCAAGACACGACTTCGTTGAAACATTCCTTCCCGCAAAGGAAATTAAATAAAATTTGGGATTTTTTGCGGAGGGGTAAAAATGGTGACAAGAACAGGACAGTAAAAACAAAATAAGACAGTAAAAGCAACGCCCTGAAACATGTAAATTAATGCACATAAATGAATACATATAGACGTGCATACGCTTACAATCACATATACATACGCACAATGACGGATAGAAACACACACTAACACATATAAACACATTTACATACACACATACACACACACACATACACAGACACAGTTGTGGTTCCTCGTAAGTGCATAAAGCAGAAACACGTATAATATACGGGCGTAGGAGTGGCTGTGGGGCAAGAAGCTTGCTTACCAACCACATGGTTCCGGGTTCATTCCCAATGCGCGGCACCTTGGGCAGGTGTCTTCTACTATAACCTCGGGCCGACCAAAGCCTTGTGAATGGATTTGGTAGACGGAAACCGAAAGAAGCTCGTCGTATATATATATATATATATATATGTGTGTGTGTGTGTGTGTGTGTGTGTGTGTATGTATGTAAGTGTTGTCCCCGCCACCAACATCGCTTGACAACAGATGCTGGTGTGTTTACGTCCTTGTAACTTAGCGGTTCGGCAAAAGAGACCGATAGAATAAATACTAGGCTTACAAAGAAAAAGTTCTGGGGTCGATTTGCTTGACTAAAGGTGGTGCTCCAGCATGGCCACAGTCAAATTACTGAAACAAGTAAAAGAGTAAAAGAGATACCTATATAGACGTACACACACACACACACACATCACATACAGGCTCATGCACACACACGCGTCATGCAGGTGTCTTGCTGCTGTTTGTTTGTTGAGCGAAACGTGGTCCTTTGCTATTCTAAAGACCCGCAAAAGAGAAAGCAGGTCAACCCCCGACACCGAGAGCTCGACGGATGGATGAATGCACATCCAGGCTCAGCGGTTGCGTAGGAAGTTGGGGACAAGAAACAGGAAGAAAGAGTGAGAGAAAGTTGGAGTGAAAGTACAACAGGGGTTGCCACCCACCTCCTCCCGGAGCGTCGTGGAGCTTTTTAGGTGTTTTCGCTCAGTAAACACACACAACGCCCAGTCTGGGAATCGAAACCACGATTCTCCGACCGCGAGTCCGCTGCCTTAACCACTGGGCCATTGCGCCTCCACTCTTGCTGCTGTCCATACGAAAGACCAAGACATTAGGTCTGCTGTGTACAGAGCTCTTCCTCGTCAGATAAATCACCCGCCCCTCAAAGAAACTTGCGCTTGTTTAGCGGTTGTCTAACGATTAAGGCTGCGTCACACTTAATAAACATGAAATTCCCTTTCGAAAATATTGGCTAAATTATAGAGGGTACTTGATAATGCTGCCAAGCAGTAGGACCGAACATGCACCTCAAGGTTGTTAAGAAAATTCTGTAACCACATCAATTACTGCATTCGTGTGCAGACGTGTGTGTGTGTGTGTGTGTGTGTGTGTGTGTGTGTGTGTGTGTGTGTGTGTGTGTGTGTGTGTGTGTGTGTGTGTGTGTGTGTGTGTGTGTGTGTGTAGGAAGGGAGAGCCGAAATTTATATGTATATAGTGTCGTGCTGTGAGATACGGCGGAGGAGGAGGTTTTTACTGAAGTTGCCGGCCTACACTGCATGTGGTCGGAGTTATTGCAGGTTCGAATTTCTTTAATATTTTATCAGAGTTCATATAACTTTCGATAACCGTGTTATTGAGACTGACTGACGCATAACGCAATAAACTATGAATGCCTCATCACATGACCGGGTGCAATTAACAATTTGATGTTCGGATGACAACCGTTCAGAAATAGGTTACATACAGTACCCATGGTGAAAGTGGCCGGGTGCGTCGGTAAAACTTGAGCAGTGAAAATTGAGTTTCAACAAAATAATATGCTTTAGTGAGAGGAGGGACCTCTCTTTTCGGGAATAACCTTTCGTTCCTTGTCAGATGAAAGGGTAGTTCGGGAGTTTCAGATTCCTTTTCTCATTGCAAAATATGAATTTATCCAAATCTATCAAATTTGATTCACTTTTAATCCTTTTGCGTCAATAATTCGATTGGAATTTATTACCTTTATTTCAATTTATTTTGAAAATTTTCAAGAATTTCGTAAAGTGGCTCTAAAGTGGCTGTGTGGTAAGCAGGCGCAGGAGTGGCTGTGTGGAAAGTAGCTTGCTTACCATCCACATAGTTCCGGGTTCAGTCCCACTGCGTGGCACCTTGGACAAGTGTCTTCTACTATAGCGTCGACGAAAGCCTTGTGAGTGGATTTGGTAGACGGAAACTGAAAGAAGCCCGTCGTATATATATATATATATATATATATATATATGTGTGTGTGTATTTGTGCGTCTGTGTTTGTCCCCCCACAATAGCTTGACAGCCGATGTTGCTGTGTTTACGTCCTTGTTACCTAGCGGTTCGGCAAAATAGATCGTTAGAAAAAGTACAAGGCTTACAAAGAATAAGTCCTGGGGTTGAATTGTTCGACTAAAAGGCGGTGCTCCAGCATGGCCGCAGTCAGATGACTGCGAATATAAGAATATTTAAGCTGGTGTTTGGAACAAGTATATTTATAAATATACTTGTGAGTATATTTATAAATATACAGAGAGAAACACACATGAGAATATATACAAAGATGTATACACACATATACGTATACACGTGCATACTCGCACACACTTATTATAATTCAAAACGCAGTACTCGTATAGAGGGGATTTTTCAACAGGAAAGGAACTGTCAAAAGTAAGCAATACCATTGCATTAAACATGGAATTTCCCCTGTAACAAGTAATTCAGTCAAATCACAGATGTTATCGGACGGCTCGGAACCGTTTCGAGTTTTCTTAGACTTTCATCAGAGAAAGATTAACTAACTTCTGTGTACGAAAAGATGGATAGCTTACGGTAGCTGTTCCAAGTTTGTACAATGTAGAAGTCAGTTAAACTGATCTAGTTTAAATATAAAAGTGCATGTACCGACAACGTCAATGTATTGAGAGTGCACTCCGCACACCAGGATATTGGCGGAGCTAATTGGAAATGTAGGATTTGACTTTCAATAAAAATACCGTTCTCTATACATAGAGCGAACATCTCTCTACCGACAGATTACAAAACCTCTGGAGTAACCGATTTGTTTACATTCCACTGCGATTCTAAATTCGTATATTTATTAAGAGATATACCTTACACTTTTAATTATATATATTTATGTGTATGTATGTATGTATGTATGTATGTATGTATGTATGTATGTATGTATGTATGTATGTATGTATGTATGTATGTATGTATGTATGAATGTATGTATGTATGTATATAGATATAAAGGAGTTAATAAGACGAAACGAAGAACAACAGATTTTGTCGAAATTACAAGTATTTAGTAACAGTTTGACTTAGCTTCACATTAAGTAAAGTTCCGTTGGCAGAGGAGACTTTCATGTCATCAGATATTCTCGAAAATCTGATGAGGTGCACGTCTACGCGCACCAAAGCTTTAGTGATGTAATGGTGCGCCTATACATGCATACACACACATCTGTATACATATGTATATATATATATATAAATTAGAAAAAAACCCACCTTTTATCAATTCAAAATGAACAATTAAATTACACCACCTAGAAAATTACATAAAATAGAAATATTAAAATTAAAATAACAATAAAATACCAATGATTAAGTAAATTGCAAAAACATAATAAAAACTTATATAATTTGAGTTGATAAAAGGTGTTTTTTTTTTCTTATTTATATATATATATATATATTACATTGTGTGAAATTTGATTTAGTATTTCTAAATTGAATTTTTTTCCCTGTAAGTTAGGATTAATATTCTCTCTAATAATTATATATATATATATATATATATATATATATATATATATATATATATATATATACGTTTATGTATTTTCTTTGCGAGATTGTGTGTTGAAAGAGATATTGTTATATTTGGAGATAGTTTTTTCTTTTTTGTTGTTGCTAAATAAGCACACACACTATAGACTTGTTCTTCACTTCACCTTTATTATTGTTCGTATTTCAGTATCCTTTCTCAGAAATATTTCGTCACACACTCCTGTGACCTCGTCAGAGAATCTTCATCCCACGTGTCTCTTTCTCTGCTGTTTAGTCCCTTGAATCTTTATACCTGTAGAAAGACAGGGTCATACAATTTCAGATCATCAACAAAGATGTATACACAAACACGCCAGTATATATGAATGTAGGTTCGTTTGTATGTATGTATGAAATATATTCCAGATGTCACACTGTGCGTTTCTAGCGCATTCAATAAGTCTATTGAAATGTCAGTGATTTTAAGACGGATTTTTGACAACGATCTGTAAACGAGTTATTCAGGGTTTGTCTGGCAATAAATTGGACCGCAAGACCATAAACATAATTAGAAAGGAAACCAATCATGTTTATATATTCCTCCATATTTGCGGATAAACGGAAGCGCGCGCGCACACACACACACAAACATATAAACTTATACATGCTACACCAGACGTACTAATATATACGTGTTTATGTATTTGTATGTATGCAAGTATGTTTGTATGTATATATGTATACACACACACACACACACCTATATATATACACGTACATATATGTACTTTAAACAAAAATGAGTCCAGAGAAATTACCCAGAGCGTCCAGCGGTGCGTACATAAACAACACAGACAAATCCAGGTATATTAAATATCATACAGCCTAAAATCTTGATTTATTAAAACTTATTTCCTCATCAAGAGGACGTCACATGTTTAGTAAATAGGAATTCAGACAAGCTGCACTTGAAATGGGGAGATAATCTCAAGTATCGATTCTTAATTTTGAATCTTTAGATTATCTCCCCTTCTTAAGTGGAGCTGGCCTTCATTGCCATTTGATAACAGTAATACATTTCGTAGAGGCAGGGATATTTCTAATAAATGAAGACTCTATGATATGCCTGTAGTTCTATCTATCCCTTCTTTCTCTCTCACTCTTTCTTTCTCTGTTATATGTATGTATGTATGTATGTATGTAAGTATGTATGTATGTATGTATGTATGTATGTATGTGTGTGTGTATGTATGTGTGTATGTATGTATGTATGTATGTATGCATGTATGTATTTATGTATGTATGTATGTATGTATGTATTATGTATGTGTGTGTGTGCATACATATGCATCCACACTCACAAACGCACCTATATGTATGTATATATTTGAGTGTGTGCGATTATAGGGGTGCACAATTGCTTGTGCATAAAAGTGCGACAAGGTAACACTGGCAAACACTTGTACACACATATACACCTACGCATATAAACACACACACACACATCGGCTAATAGATGCATATACAGGTTTTACAGGTTGTTCGTCTGACTTACACCAAGAAATATCGCCAAATCGCTGGTGAGTATTCTTACTACTCAAATGTTGTTTCTACCTTTTAATCATCCAGGGGCTTCTAAACCTGATATATTAGACGTTATGTTCTGGATTCATATACACTGGAGGTCAACTTTTCCTTTCATCCTTTCGGGGTTTATGAAATAAAGTACCAGTAAAGTACAGGGGTCAGTGTAATCGACTACTCTTCTCCAACTGCTGGCCTTGTGCAAAATTTGCAATAACCATTTATAGCTCTTGCTACTTCGAGTCTCACCCATACAAATATAAGAAAGTTTTATTACATTTCAAGTTGAGAAAGAAACAAATGGTTCTTTGATCTTAATTGATATATTAAATCAAGATAATGTTTTTCCTTATTATTGATAACATAATCCCATCTACTTGGCAAATTTTTTGTCGCTTAGGCGCAAAATTCTCCGGATTTCTACGCAAGGAATGCGCTCAATATAATTTTTAACCTCTTTAAAACGGATAAATAAGTTGCTCTGGAAATACTGTCAGAACGAGCGGAAAAGATGACAGACAGACACAGCAAACCTCGACGAGGTGGGAGGATGAGACAAAGCGTCTGTATTTAATGCCATAATCAATTCCTTCGTGACTTAGGCAATATGTGGTCTTGCATCATCGTGTAAGAACATCTCGCTTTTACGATTGACCAATGATGGGTGCTGTTTCTGCAAACTTTGCACCATATTTCGATTAGTGACAATCCTTCTCGGCATTATCTGTTTCGTTTGGTTTACCATTTCCTGGCGGATCACATCCTTCATATCCCACCAGTCTCAGTTTTTCCGAGTGTAATCCTGGTTTATCTTTATCTTTAGGCGCTAATCATTGTCATTTTGTAGGATACGATTATAGAGAACTAACTTTATATTATTTGTGATGATTCCATCCAGGAAAAATTCACTATCGGGCCTACCGAAGAATTTTACCGGAATCCTTGCAAGTCTGCTTCGAAATTCTCAAGATTTTTCATCTGAGAGTTGGAAATTTCCATAATTTGAAACGGAACAGATCTACGGAGGTCCTGATAGTTGGTTTCTCGGAGCAAAAAATCCTTCAGTGCAGATACTTGATCACACTTTCTGCCTTTTTGATACGGTCTTTTTTTTTCTTCTTAATTTTAGAGAGAGAGAGTCTTCCAATATTTGGATGGTTTTCGTGTTTTGAAGCAGCAGCCAATCAAGTTTGTCCTTTTAAAGTTTGTCCAAGCCACAAAAAACAATAACATAAACTTTCTAGTGTATACACACACACAAACACACACAAACACACACACCACACACACACACACACACACACACGTAACTGGTACTTATTTAATCAAGCCCGAAAGGATGAAAGGCAAAGGCGACCTGGGCGAAATTTTGAACTCAGAACGTAACGGCATACAAAATACCTATGTCTTTACAATCCACATGGGGCTAAACAAGGACAGACAAACGGATAAAGTCGATTATATCGACCCCAGTGCATAACTAGTACTTAATTTATCGACCCCGATAATTGGAATCTAATTGGAATCGTAACAAGAGAGATTATGACAATAATGAAAGATAATGAAAGGATTCACTTTGAGTTTTGTTTTAAATTTCCAACAACAAATATATATTTCTTTATTGCTCACAAGGGGCTAAACATAGAGGGGACAAACAAGGACAGACAAAGGGATTAAGTCGATTACATCGACCCCAGTGCGTACCTGGTACTTAATTTATTGACCCCGAAAGGATGAAAGGCAAAGTCGACCTCGGCGGAATTTGAATTCAGAACGTAACGACAGACGAAATACGGCTACTCATTTCGCCCGGCGTGCTAACGTTTCTGTCAGCTCGCCGCCTTTCCAGCAACAAATATAAGTAAAGAAAGAGTGGAGCTGATACAATTCATGGGTTTTTTCGTGCCATTTGCTTCGAAGGTGATTCCTTTCTAGTCTAAAAATATACGGTAATTTTATAAATTGTACTCACATACAACTACACACACTCATTCACAAATACACACAATGTGTGTGTGTATGTGTGTGTGTGTGTGTGTGTACGTACGTGTTCAACACAGTTTTCTGTCAATCACATTTCACACAGGGTCGACTCTAGTCTGTGGGAGATCACACTTCGTTGACCAAGGCGCCGCCGCGCAGCAGGATCGAAACCAGTCCTATGTGGTTGCGAAGGCAACTTGTTAACCACACGGTCATGGTGAGATTTAATTGCTCTACCAGTCTTGGCCTGTTTCAGTACACGGGTAACTAGGTTAAAACAGTTGCGGGTACTTAACCTACAATCTATCGAGCAAAACAAAGGCCGAAGGAAAGAATAGAAGAAAGAGAGGACGGAAGGGAAGAAGGAAGGAAGGAAGAGAAACGAAAGAGAGCAAATATTTATATTGAGAATATGAATGAATTAAAAAGTTAAGCGAAAGAAGAGAATTAATAAAGCGATCAGTTTTTGTTGTTGAAATTAGCAAAATCATTGAAAAGTTTCAAAGAACGTTTAGTTTTTCTAAAGAAAAAAAATATGTTGACGAGAAAGTAACGACAAGGGCCAACAATGGATGTACAAACCAGCCCGAAAATTATGAATATATGAATATTTTTTCTCACTGCAAACACTGGGTCTATAAATAAGGTTATAAATAATTAATTATAATGTAAAAACTAAAGGTGAACGCTTAATTAGTTACACGCGAATGATTTTTTTGGTTAATTAACTCTGTGAAAATAGAAGAAGAAAGAAATTATGCGAAGCGTTGCTAAGAATGAACAGAGTTGAATAATTGAGAGACGAAGGAAAGGAAAATGTTTTGAGACAAAGAAACAAGAAGAAGGAAAAGAAGAAACGCACAGGGCGGCACTTGTGCGGAGGGGGTGTTCAACCAACTTGGAACAGCAATGAAATTTCCTTCGTATTGTATCTCACCGTTTAGAGAAAAATGCAGGAAAGCCACCTCGGAATAAATTAAAGTGGGGTGGTCGTGACTGGAATGCATTAAATACCATGTCTTCTTGATCAGAGCTGAGCTGAGGCTAAAGAACATCATGAACAAGAACATATAATTAAATATATGTGAACATTAAAAAATGTTCAAATTCATGATTAATATTGATTTCAAATTTTTGTACAAGGCCAGCAATTTCGGAGAGGGGGATAGTCAATTACATTGACCCCAGTACGCAACAGGTACTTATTTTATTAACTCCGAAAGGCAAAATCGACCTCGGCGGAATTTAAACTCACGACGTAACGACAGACGAAATACCTATTTCTTTACTACCCACAAGGGGCAAAACACAGAGAGGACAAACAAGGACAGACACACGGATTAAGTCGATTATATCGACCCCAGTGCGTAACTGGTACTTATTTAATCGACCCTGAAAGGATAAAAGGCAAAGTCGACCTCGGCGGAATTCGAACTCAGAACGTAGCGGCAGACGAAATACGGCTAAACATTTTGCGCGGCGTGCTTAACGATTCTTCCAGCTCGCTGCGTTTTATTCATAATTAATATTAATATTGATTTATGACCGAAGACTGGGCTACTGGATTCGTTTTTCCTTTCTGTAGTCTTTATATATATATGAAAGAAGACAACAAAGTGTACTGATAGGAGAATAAATGTTACAAGTGACATGTATCAATAATGTCAAACGATTATTGAATTAATGTTAATTGATTTAATTTCATAAAACACAAGATCAATACTTTTGTTGCATAACTTCAATTACAGGACTTCCAGTCATGACTATCCCTATCTTATTATTTTTATTGCCCACAAGGGGCTAAACACTGAGAGGACAAACAAGGACAGACAAACGGATTAAGTCGACTACATCGACCCCAGTATGTAACTGGTACTTAATTAATCGACCCCGGAAGGATGAAAGGCAACGTGGACCTCGGTGGAATTTGAACTCAGAACGTAACGGCAGACGAAACACTGCTAAGCATTTCGCCCGGCGTGCTAACGTTTCTGCCAGCTCGCCACCTTATGATTACCCCTATCTGGTCTACGTAGGATCACATTGTGCAGTGTACTCTTCCATCATTTAAGGAAGGGTTTCTCAACAATTTTATTTTTTACTTATGGACCCTATTTATTCCTCTTTTACTCGGATGGACCTTCATAACTATTCAATGTTTAAAAAAAAAACCTGATTATATTTTTATAATGAAATATCTGGAATTGTGTAAAAAATTTGTTTCAATATTTTGTGCATTGCAGAAGTAGAAGCCATTTAAAGCACATTTTTTATTTTATTTATTTATTTTTTTTTTTTAGCAACGACACAAAACGGCGAAGCGAGCTGGCAGAAACGTTAGCACGCCGGGCGAAATGCTTAGCGGTATTTCGCCTGCCGTTATGTTCTGAGTTCAAATTCCGCCGAGGTCGACTTTGCCTTTCATCCTTTCGGGGTCGATAAATTAAGTACCAGTTACCCAGTTACGCACTGGGGGCGATATAATCGACTTAATCAGTTTGTCTGTCCTTGTTTGTTCCCTCTGAGTTTAGCCCCTTGTGAGCAGTAAAGAAAAAGGTATTTTGTCTACCGCTACGTTCTGAGTTCAAATTCTGCCGAGGTCAACTTTGCCTTTCATCATTTCGGGGTCGATTAAATAAGTACCAGTTGCGCACTGGGTCGATATACTTGACTTGATCCGTGTGTCTGTCCTTGTTTGTCCTCTCTGTGTTTATCCCCTTGTGGGTAGTAAAGAAATAGGTATTTTGTCTACCGCTACGTTGTGAGTTCAAATTCCACCGATGTCGACATTGCCTATCGGATAATTTAAGTACCAGTTGCGTACTGCGGTCGATCTAATCCACTGGCCCCCTTCCTCAAAATTTCAGGCCTTTAGCCTATAATAGGAAGGATTTTTTTTAAAAAACAAAATCTTACATGGACACCCTCAATATCATGTGGATCCCGGTTGTGAACCATTAGGCTTTTTGAGGGACATTGTGCTCATTTTTGTTTCAAGTTTGACAAACTTTGTAATGGAGAACATGGGAAAGATATTAGTGGTACAGGGACTAGAAAACCCGCAATGGAATTGGAACCCAGATGGGAGGAACTAAAGAGGATTTGGTACATATTTTATGTACCAAAATATTAGTGGTGCAGAGACTAGAAAATATTATGTACCAAAATATTAGTGGTGCAGAGACTAGAAAATATTATGTACCAAAATATTAGTGGTGCAGGGACTAGAAAACCCGCAATGGAATTGGAACCCAAATGGGAGGAACTAAAGAGGAATTGTTACATATTTTATGTACCAAAATATTAGTGGTGCAGGGACTAGAAAATATTATGTACCAAAATATTAGTGGTGTAGGGACTAGAAAACCCGCAATGGAATTGAAACCCATATGGGAGGACCTAAAGAGGATTTGGTACATATTTTATGTACCAAAATATTAGTGTGGCAGAGACTAGAAAATATTATGTACCAAAATATTAGTGGTGCAGGGACTAGAAAACCCGCAATGGAATTGGAACCCAAATGGGAGGAACTAAACAGGATTTGGTACATATTTTATGTACCAAAATATTAGTGGTCAGGGACTAGAAAACATTATGTACCAAAATATTAGTGGTGCAGGGACTAGAAAACCCGCAATGGAATTGGAACCCAAATGGGAGGAACTAAAGAGGATTTGGTACATATTTTATGGCTGGCGTAGATTCAACTTATATGTCAATAACCCAATAGTATCAGGTAATCCTCATTACACTTACCTCATGTAGTCACAACCCTCGTATATATATATATTCTAGTCGCTCCTCACTTCGAACTACAAACCCTAACCGTGTCACATACTACACAAACACCACTCTACGAACTGTCACAACACACGTAGCACGCATGTACTGTACACAACAAAAGAAATGTTAAAATATCGCCAAAAGCGAAGCAATTTCTACAAGAAAGCAAATCTGGTGTACAGCTCTTGGAGATACAGAAATGCACACGATGAAGTAGTTAGAAGTTACATGAAGCTCTTAACGTCAGAACCCTGTTAAATCACACAAAGTATTTTACTACATGTGATTAAAACTCAGGATGAAAGAGGAGGTAACCTAATACGAAACATTTAATCCGGTGCTATGCATTAACTCCAGCGTCCCTATAAATAACAAAATATTTAAACCAGTAATTTCTATATTCTGTTAACCTGCGAAATATCGAAGTACCGCAGCATATTTCATCCATTTATTGTGACATACCACTATCCCGATAGTACGGGTAAAGCACATGAACAAGGCGTGTTTGAGAAAGGTGTATAATCCTACTTCACTACCTGCCACCCTGTACCCTGATATTTTAGACTATTATGTTGATTTTAGAGTGCACTGGATCTTAGGTTACTATTAACGGAACGATGGGAGCTGAGACGAGTTTTATTTGAAACATGAGGAAGGGCGTATGAGATCTCTTCTTTATAATAACAATGATCCTATCTACTTCAGGCACAAGGGGCCGAAATTTTGAAGGGAGGGGACTAGTCTATACAACGAAGCCGAGTAACTGACTGGAACTTTATTATATCGTTCATGGAGGGGTGAAAGAATGATTAATCTCTGCAGGATTTGAAATCAGAATTTAAGAACAGGAAAAAATAGCGCAAAGCAGGGCCTTTTACCCGACGCTCGAAGGATGCCCTCAACTCAATACTACCGACACAAATACTACTACTACTACTACTAATCCTTTCTACGATAGGCACAACTGGTACATATTCTATCAAACACTTAAAGGATGAAAGGCAGAATTTGAACTCAGAGCGTAGCGGCAGACGAAATACCTATTTCTTTACTACCCTCAAGGGATAAACACAGAGCGAACAAACAAGGACAGACAAACGGATTAAGTCGATTATATCGACCCCAGTGCGTAACTGGTACTTATTTAATCGACCCCAAAAGGATGAAAGGCAAAGTCGCCCTCGGCGGAATTTGAACTCAGAACATGGCGGCAGACGAAATACTACTAAGCATTTCGCCCGGCGTGCTAACGTTTCTGCCAGCTCGCCACCTTCATTTTCTTTTAAAATTACATATTGATGCTTTAAGGCGGCGAGCTGGCAGAAACGTTAGCACGCCGGGCGAAATGCGTAGCCGTATTTAGTCTGCCGTTACGTTCTGAGTTCAAATTCCGCCGAGGTCGACTTTGCCTTTCATCCTTTCGGGGTCGATTAAATAAGTACCAGTT
>NW_021835462.1:0-2500 GCF_006345805.1 Octopus sinensis | reverse complement strand
ATTGTTTGTAAGCCCAGTACTTATTCTATCGGTCTCTTTTGCCGAACCGCTAAGTGACGGGGACGTAAACACACCAGCATCGGTTGTCAAGCAATGCTAGGGGGACAAACACAGACACCCAAAACACACACACACATACATATATATATAGATATATATATATATATATATATTATATATACATATATACGACAAGCTTCTTTCGGTTTTCGTCTACCAAATCCACTCACAAGGCATTGGTCCGCCCAGGGCTATAGCAGAAGACACTTGCCCAAGATGCCACGCAGTGGGACTGAACCCGGAACCATGTGGTTGGTTAGCAAGCTACTTACCACACAGCCACTCCTGCGCCTATATATATATATAAATTAGAAAAAAACACCTTTTATCAATTCAAAATGAACAATTAAATTACACCATCTAGAAAATTACACAGAAATATTAAAATTAAAATAACAATAATATACCGATAATTAAGTAAATTGCAAAATAATAATAAAAACGTATATATTTGGTAGAATAGCGACACGTGTTTCGTGGCTATATTGAATATTCCCTCAAATAATTATTACTATATATGTATGTATGTATGTATGTATGTATGTATGTATGTATGTATGTCTGTATGTGTAGTATGATGTATGTATGTATATATAATATATATATATAATATATATATAATATGTATATATGTGTATATATCTATATCTTATATATATATATGTTTAAATAAACGTACGTATAAATGTGTGTGTTTGTGTGTGTGTGTGTGTGTGTGTGGTGTGTATGCGTTTGTGTAGATGTTTGTATGTTCTTGTGTAAACAAACGCCATTTTGTGTGTGTTGGATAATTAACGTGCATCCCCATGTGCATCCACACATCCAGTTTGAAATGGTTATTATTTAGAGGTGTAGAGCACGTATGTTCCTCATCAACGTTCGCCGCACCACCACCACCACCACCATCACCACCACCACCACACCACCACCACCACCACCACCTCCACCATCATCATCATCAGCATCAGCAGCCGCAGCAGTAATAGCAGCAGCAGCAGTAGCAACCGCATTACAGACGTAATGTTAATGATATTTGTTTTGGAAAATCGCATGTATCTAAGATAAAACAAGCAGCATTTCTGTGAGCGATCGATTGCGGGTGGAAAGGGGGTAGAAATGCTGGCGGTGGAGAGACATGGTGGTTTGACGACACAATGTGTGTGCGTATAAGGATATGAGGATGCATTTGTATGTATATATATATATATATATATTTGCATGTATTTGTATATGTTCATGTGTATATGTATAGAGAGAAAGAGAGAGGGTGAAAGGAGGAAAGAGAGAGGGGGAAGGAGAGTGGTAGAGGGAGAGAGAGATTGAGAGAAGAGTGGGGTAGGGAACATGAGCGAAAATGACAGATGTAGTAGGATAACTAATGAGGATGAGAAAGAAGAAAATAGATAAACAGAGAGTAAGAGGGAGAACGAGAGAGGGGGAGGGAAAGAGAGAGGGTGGCAGCGAGAGGGAGCGAGAGAGAGAGAGAGAGAGAGGAGGAGAGAGAGAGAAATCCGGAAAGAGAAGACAAAAGAACGAAAAAGGACGATGTTTTGATTACGATGGAACGTGTGATAGGAAAGGAAACCGAGGTGAAGGGAACGGTGGCCAGAGAGGCGGATGAAGAGGGGGTGGGGTGGATTGTAATAAAAATCTGTAAAATATGCTAATCCTTATGTGTAGCAATAATGAATGCATGTATGGAGGATGGTGCAGTTTAGTGCAGTCTAAACATATTTACCTTGCATCATTAAACATCCAACATCCATTTCCGGTTTGGTGTCCTCTTACATGTAAAACACGTTGGTTTCATGTTTTTTTCATTATATTATCTCGTTGATCTTTAGCAGATATATATATATGCGCGCGTGTGCGTGTGTATCTATATATATATATATATATATATACATACAAACATGTATATGTGTTATGTATGTGTATGCATGTATATAACTTATTAATTAAGTAGTCCATCCTGTGCATGTCTGCACATTGCGCACATTTATCTATTTATGTCTCTATTTCTTAACACCCTCCACACACTTACACACATACACTATACACATATATGTATGTGGTTAGATATACATACACACATATTTATATATGTGTATGTTAAAGAGATACCAAATCCAATTAGCAAACGTATAAATAGCCGTATCTCCACCAACGAAGACATTTTCGACACGACCTTGGACAGATGCAACAAAGCATTCGCTCCTGGATACTTCCATAATATCGTTACTCGCTGACGACGTGGAATAAAATCTTTGAATCAGAGAGAGAAATACGATCCTGTTTAATTGACCGTTCGCCAGGAACGTCATAATGTGCGTGGCGAACCAATTCCTCTCCTTAATCAACAAACGATACCACAAACACAAGAAACTTCATGAATTATTCAACAGGAACACAAGAAATGCCAATTATCCTGCAACTATTC
>NW_021835461.1:70000-76085 GCF_006345805.1 Octopus sinensis | reverse complement strand
ATAGAATATATACATACAATATAAAATATGTACTTACATGTATATATACGCAAGGGTGGTACATAAATAAGTGCATCGCTAAAAATAGAGGTCAAAAATACTTCTCGGCCACGGAACAGTCACAAATCTAATATACGCATGGCAGGAAAAAAATCCTGTGAACAATATAATGGTCTTAGCTCTGCTAGATCAGCACGAGTAATTCTAGTCAATCTGACACCAGGGTTTCGAAATTAGCACACAAAAGTGCCTGTTTCTCCTCATTCAGGGTCTGGCAGAGACGTACATTTGACTTCTATTTTCAGCGATGCAGGTACTCATGCAGTACCCTCGTATATATACATATATATATATATATATATATATATATATATATATATATATATATATATACATACACACACACATATATATATATATATAAAGTAAATAAATGGCACAACGAAGCACCGATATTTACTGGAAAATAGCGAACGCAATAAATACGACGCTAATGTATAGCTTCACTGCGTATGTACTGGTAAAGATGCGTGTGTGCAACAAACATGAAAAAATTGTCTTACCTCTAGGAAGAACATCTGAAAAATGAAAAACCTAGAAACGGATAATGCAGACATATATACATATATACATATATATATATAATATATATATATATATTATATATATATATATAATATATATATATATATATATATATTATATATATATATATATACATATATATATGTGTATATATGTATATATATATATACATATAATACACACATATATGTATGTATGTGTATGTATATATACATAGATAGATATATATAACAACAAACAATGCACAAAGACAATCTTATCTTTATTTCAGGTCACACCAAAAAACCAGCCATTGTTTTAATTGCAGTAACTCATACACACACAGACATATTACAAACATATGCATGCATATATATATATATATATATATATATATATATATATATATATATATATACACGTGAATATATTCTTTTATTCTTTTATATGTTTGAGATAATTGACTGCGGCCATGCTGCGGCACGGCCTTTAGTCAAAAACTCCAAAACTTATTCTTTGTAAGCCTGGTACTTATTCTATCGATATCTTTTACAGAACCGCTAGGTTACGGAGACATAAACACACCAACGTCGGTTGTCAAGCGATGGTGGGGGTATAACTCCCGACACACAGGCACACACGCGCAAACACACACACATAAACGACAGGCTTCTTTCAGTTTCGCTCTACCAAATCCACTCACAAGGCGTTGGTCAGCCCGAGGCTATAGTGGAAGACACTAATAACTAGGAAAATATGTGTGTGTCTCCGTGTGTTTTTGCGCGCGCGCGCGTGTGTATGTGTGTGTGTGTGCGTACCATATATATACATATATATATATTCTTTTACTATTTTATACTCTTTTACTTGTTTCACTGATCTGATTGCGGCAATGCTGGATCACCAGCTTTAATCGAATAAATCGATACAGGACTTATTCTTTGCACTCCTGGTACTTATTCTATCCCAATGTTTTTGCCGAACTGCTAAGTGTCGGGGACATAAAAACACCAACAACGGTTGCCAAGCGAAGGGGGACGGGGGACAAACACTGACGCAAACAACAAACGCATATATATATATATATATATGCGACGGGATTCTTTCAGTTTCCATCTACCAAATCCACTCTCAGGGCTTTGGTCGATCCGAGGCTACAGTGGGAGACACTTGCCCAAGGTGCTACGTAGTAGGACTGAATCCAGAACTATGTGGTTGGTAAGCAAGGTTCTTACGAAACAGCAACTCCTGCGCCTATACATATATATATATATATATATAATATATATATATATATATATTATATATATATATATTATATATATATATACATATATATATATATATATATATATATATATATATATATACACATATATACATATAGCAAATAAGATAATGGAGTGGATACGAAACGGCAAGCATCATCCGGTAGACATTCCAGTGTGTCTCTTTATTCGAAAGCATTAGAAAGTATTAGAAGAAAACATACACATGTAGTAACCATGTGTTACACACACATGTATTAATATTACAGGAAAGAGCAAAAGATCAGTTCCTTACGGCCGTTTCTGCTAAGAGGCAACGAAATCCTCCATGCCATCTCCATCTCTTCAGTGTTCTGTAGGGATGGGCAGATAAGGTTTGGATGATGAGTGTGCCTCTAGGCTGCTTCAGAGGGTCTAAGTGGTTAGGAGGGCTAATACATATAATTAACAATTAACAATAGGTGCAGTGTATTTGTCATTATAGAAAAGAGCAGAAAAACAATAGGAGCAAACATGAGACTGTGAGAGAAGGACAACTTATTGAAATGAATTAGGTACAGAAAGGGGAAATAAACTACGAACTTCCTTGGTGTAATCCAGGATCCATGTTATTCCATCCAATGGTGGATAGATGAGTATAGTCGTTCTTGGGAGGAGTTTTTAGGAAGGGCGAATTTAGGCATTAGTTCGCATTATGTTTGCATAGAAATTCACATTATGTTTACATAGAAATAAAGTGGTGTTACAGAGGTGAAAGTTCATATGTAAAGTGCCAGCTAGTAGGTTCGAATTTGCGGATGGAATGGCATAAGGTGCCTATGATGGTGAACCCACCATGGGAAAATTTGGTATATAAGCGTACTAATGAGTGTAAGGAACCAGATGGTGACTAAAAGGCGCTATCCCTTAGTTGGTTGGCTTCACAACCTCTAACTCTCAGAGAAATATATATATATATAATATATATATATATATATGTATATGTATGTATGTATGCGACGGGATTCTTTTAGTTTCCATCTACCAAATCCACTCACAAGGCTTTGGTCAGTCCGAGGCTATCGTGGAAGACACTTGCTCAAGATGCCACGTAGTAGGACTGAACCTAGAACCATGTGGTTGATAAGCAAGCTACTTACCACACAGCCACTCCTGCGCCTATATATATATATATTATATATATATATATATATATATATGCACAAACTATATTATTAAAATTAATAATTTAACGGCGGCGCATCAGCATGGCCGCAGCTCTGACCTGAAACTAAAAAAAACATATCATCAAAAATATATTTGTTTGTGTGTATGAGTGTGTGTGTGTGTGATATATATATATACACAATATTAAAATTTATAATATCTACGAAACTATGTTTGTGTGTTTGTGTGTTTGTGTGTGTTTGTGTGTGTTTGTGTGTGTTTATGTGTGTATGTGCGTATGTTTGTGCGCGCGTGTGTGTGTGAAAGCGCTTGGCTTAGTGGTCAGTTTATTCGGCTCCCGATCATAAGGATATATTGTCGGTCGCGAGATCTACCTGGATTTTTGCAGAAGATCAGCGTGGAGGAAAAAGAAAAGAAGGAAAAAATCCTAATATCCTTAGATGCCGAGAACTTTCCTAAGAATCTTAGCTGTCCCTAATAACACTGATTTCTGGAGAGAGGGGGACAGGGAGAGAGAGAGAGAGAGAGAGAGAGAGAGAGAGAGAGAGAGAGACAGGCAGAAATAGAAAAGTTGTCAGCCATAATTTATGCATAAATTAAAACTTACAGCTTAATTGACAGGGAAGTCGTCGCAGTGTTTACTTTCGGTCTGGGTAAATATCCTAAACCAGCGAAGCAGTAATAAAAGTGATTGTAATTATTATATCGGTTTCAAAATTTGGCACAAGGCCAGCAATTTCGGGCGAGGCTGTCACTCGTTTGTAACGATCACAGTGCTTGACTGATCGACCTTGAAATGATGAAAGGCAAATTTGAACTCCTGACGTACAGACGGATGAAACGCCGCAAAACATTTCACCAGACGTGCAAACGATTCCGCCAGCTCGACGCCTCACACTCGATTAATATCAAGTATTGCTCACAGTAAAACTCACAGAGACTTTGAAATTATACTGCAACCTCTCTCCTCTCTCTGGTGTAAAGAGGAATAAGAAAGTTTTTAATATTTTTTTTATCTAAACAAGGATGTGTATGGACTATTTTTATAGTTTTGGGGGGTTTTCTGCACTTAGTTATTTGAAGTGTTGGTCTAGTAACTCTGTTAAGTTCCGTCTTTCTCAACAATATGAGCCAGAGATGGCTACTTAAATGAAAGAACTTAAATGAAAGAGAAGAGCAGTACTTCAGATAATGTTATTCAATAAATGTCTCTTTTATATTAGGTTATCCCTATTGTTATCGGAGCATTGGTTTCAATATCGCCCAATCTGAAAAAATATCTGAAAACTTTAGGAATAGCCTACAATCTAGGTGTATTGCAAAAGTCGGCATTAGCTGGAACTGCATGCCTATTGCGTAAAATGCTGTCTGTCTGAGGTCCTTGTTGTGACTTGACAAATAGTACAAACCCCCGGTAGACACGATATCTTCAGTCAACAACCTCACGATGATGTATATTGTGCGATGTCGATGATGATGATGATGATGATGATGATAAGAATGTTATTATTGAGTGATAGAGCAGTGAAAGCCATCAGTGACACTGGGGTAAAATATACGAAGCCCAGTATACCCATCATGACTACCCGTCTGATAAGGGTACACTAGACACATGCATCACAACCATATGTGTGCGACATCGTGATCTCATATTAAGATAAAACAGCACATGACCTTGTAGGTGGGACCCAGTTAGAATTTTCTTCTGGTAGAGTAGCCCATCCCGTTCAAAAGGTCCCTGAATAAGGGGTGTTTAAGGATGTTGAACGAAACACGCATGTTTCCAGAGGTGAATTAGTCAAACCCCAAAGAATCCCTCTCAACACATGGCTATGATGCTCCCCCACTACTTTTGCTTTTGAACAGAGATGCACATATCGTCAGCCACTAAGGGACATGGTTAACTGGTTAAGGTCCAACAACTGTCAAGCAAATGGACAGCAAATGGAGCTTATAAAACCTTTGTAGTATTTATGAGTTCTTCCGCCTGCCTTGTTCTACTCAATAAGAAACAACTTTCTTTTAAATTACACACATTATCTAGATTCCTGCATGTGCAGTCTCAGTTCAGATATGATCAGGTTAAGATTCATCTCAAGTTATACACATTTTGATACAATAATTTACATTCCTAAATTCGAGTCATAAAAAATCTATTTCTTGCAGCCAGGAAATTCACAAAAATTCATTCAAGTTCAAATTAGGAAATATTACAACTAAAATAGGAACTTGCAAAGCACAAAATACAATATGACCTCTGCTCCGCTGGCCACAACATTTGTCATTCTAGTAAATAATAATAAAATAAATTTACGTTCATTTTTAAGTAAATACTTTTTATTTCAAATATTTACAAAATAACGAAACTAAAATGAATCTTCAATATTTTATGACTTCTATTTGTCTATATTATTATTACTATTATTATTATTACTATTGTAATTATTAATAGTATTATTATTATTATTAATATATTATTATTATTGTTATTATTATTATTGTTATTATTATTATTGTTATTATTATTATTATTATAATTATTGTTATTATAATTATTGTTATTATTATTATTATTAATATTATTATTATTATTATTATTGTTATTAATATCATTGTTATTATTATCATTGTTATTATTATCATTGTTATTATTATCGTTGTTGTTATTATTATTGTAATTATTATTATTATTATTGTTATTATTATTATTGTTAATATTATTATTATTTTGTTATTATTATTATCAATGTTATTATTATTATTGTTATTATTATTATTGGTATTATTATTATTGTTACTATTATTAGTGTTATTATTATTATTGTTATTATTATTATTGTTATATTATTATTGGTATTATTATTATTGTTATTATTATTACTACTTCTACTACTACTACTACTATTATTAATATTAATATTATTATTGATATTATTATTATTATTACTACTACTATTACTACCACTACTACTACAACTATTATTACTATTATTATTAATATTATTATTATTATTGTTATTTTTATTATTGTTATTAATATTATTGTTAATATTATTATTGTTATTATTATTATTATCATTATTATT
>NW_021835461.1:37500-60000 GCF_006345805.1 Octopus sinensis | reverse complement strand
ATTTCGGTGAAAATTTTTGGGTAAAATTTCGAAAACTTTGTGGGTAAAATTTTCGGCAGGAATTTTCGAAAAATTTAGGTGAAATTTTTTGGGCAAAATTTTCGATAGATTTTTGGGTAAAATTTTCGGCAAGAATTTTCGAAAAATTTCGGTGAAATTTTTTGGGTAAAATTTTCGGAAATTTTTATTATTCTTCTTGTAATTATTTTTATTATTATCTTTCTTTTTATTCTTATTATTCTTATTATTATTATTTCATTATTATTATTACTATTATTATTATATTATTCTTATTGTTCTGCTTTTTATATTTTATTATTATTATTATTATTATTAATATTATTATTATTATTATTATTGTTATGCTTATTATTATTTATCTTCTTCTTCTCTTAGTATTATTATTCTTATTATTATTATTTTCTTTGTCTTATTATTATATCTTTATTCTTTTTCTTCTTATTATTATTTTTATTCTTCTTCTCTCTTATTATTATTATTTTTATTATTAATATTATTATTACAATTTTTCTTCTTATTATTTTCTTATTATTCTTATTAATATTCTTCTTCTTATTATTATTATATGATTTATTCTGTTCTTCTTATATTCATCTAATTATTATTTGATTATTATTATTATCATTATTATTATTCTTGTTCTTCTCATTCGTCTTATTATTATTATTATTATTTTTATTATTATTATTATTATTATTCTCTTTATTATTCTTATTCTTCTTATTATTATTATTCTTATTAATATTATTAGTATTATATTATTATATTATTATTAATCTTATTATTATCGGTGTTATTATTACTATTATTCCTTATTATTATTATTATTATTATTATTATTTTGGGTAAAATATTCGGTAAGAATTTTCCAAAAATTTCGTTGAAAATTTTTGGGTAAAATTTTCGGCAAAAATTTTCGAAATATATCGGTGAAAATTTTTTGGGTAAAATTTCGAAAAATTCTTTGGGAAAATTTGAAAATTTTTGAAAATTTTTGGGAAAATTTTCGTGGAAAATTTTTTCTTCGTCTGTCTTATCATTATTATCTTATTCTTATTCTACTTCTTCTTATTATTATTTTTATTATTCTTCTTCTTATTATTATTATTTTATTATTAATATTATTATTACAATTTTTCTTATTATTATTATTCTTAATATTCTTATTAATATTCTTCTTCTTATTATTATTATTCTTATTCTTGTTCTTCTTATTCATCTAATTATTATTATTATCATTATTATTATTCTTGTTCTTCTTATTCATCCTATTATTATTATTATTATTATCATTATTCTCTTTATTATTCTTATTCTTCTTCTTATTATTATTCTTACTAATATTATTAGTATTATTATTATTATTCTTCTTCTTATTATTATTATTATTATTCTTAATCTTATTATTATTATTATTATTATTATCGGTGTTATTATTACTATTATTCCTTATTATTATTATTACTATTTTGGGTAAAATTTTCGGCAAGAATTTTCGAAAAATTTCGTTGAAAATTTTTCGGTAAAATTTTCGGCAAAAATTTTCGGAATATATCGGTGAAAATTTTTGGGTAAAATTTTTGAAAAATTTGTGGGTAAAACTTTCGGCAAGAATTTTTTTAAAATTTGTTCAAATTTTTGGGTAAACTTTTCGGCAAAAATTCTTTGGGAAAATTTGAAAATTTTGGAAAAATTCTTGGTAAAATTTTCGAAAAATTTCGTTGGAAATTTTTGGGTAAAATTTTTCTCAAAAATTTGCACGGAAAATTTGGTTGAAAATTTTTGGGCAAAATTTTCGGCAAAGATTTTCGAAAAATTTCGGTGAAAATTTGTGGGTAAAACTTTCGGCAAGAATTTTCGAAAAATTTCGGTGAAAATTTTTGGGTAAAATTTTCGGCAACAATTTTCGAAAAAATTTTCGTTAAAATTTTTCAAAAATTTTTGGGTAAAATTTTCCGAAAAATTTCGGTGGTGAAATTTTTGGGTACAATTTTCAAAATATTTGTGGGTAAAATTTTACCCAAAAAGAGAATTTTCGAAAAATTTCCGTAAAAATTTTTCGGTAAAATTTTCGGCAACAATTTTCGAAAAATTTTTGGGTAAAATTTTCGGCAAAAATTTTCGAAAAATTTTTGGGTAAAATTTTCGGCAAAAATTTTCGAAATATTTCGGGTTGAAAATTTTTGGGTAAAATTTTCGAAAACTTTGTGGGTAAAATTTTCGGCAGGAATTTTCGAAAAATTTAGGTGAAATTTTTTGGGCAAAATTTTCGATAGATTTTTGGGGTAAAATTTTCGGCAAGAATTTTCGAAAAATTTCGGTGAAATTTTTTGGGTAAAATTTTCGGAAATTTTTATTATTCTTCTTGTAATTATTTTTTATTATTATCTTTCTTTTTATTCTTATTATTCTTATATTATTATTTCATTATTATTACTATTATTATTATTATATTATTCTTATTGTTCTACTTTTTATTATTTTTATTATTATTATATTATTATTAATATTATTTATTATTATTATTATGCTTATTATTATTTATCTTCTTCTTCTTCTTAGTATTATTATTCTTATTATTATTATTTTTCTCTTGTCTTATTATTATTATTATTCTTTTTCTTCTTTATTATTATTATTTTTTATTTCTTCTTCTTCTTCTTATTATTATTATTTTTATTATTAATATTATTATTACAATTTTTCTTCTTATTATTATTCTTAATTTCTTATTAATATTCTTCTTCTTCTTCTTATTATTATTATTCTGTTCTTCTTATTCATCTAATTATTATTATTATTATTATTATTATCATTATTATTATTCTTGTTCTTCTCATTCGTCTTATTATTATTATTATTATTTTTATTATTATTATTATTATTATTCTCTTTATTATTCTTATTCTTCTTATTATTATTATTCTTATTAATATTATTAGTATTATTATTATTATTATTATTATTAATCTTATTATTATCGGTGTTATTATTACTATTATTCCTTATTATTATTATTTTTATTATTATTTTGGGTAAAATATTCGGTAAGAATTTTCCAAAAATTTCGTTGAAAATTTTTGGGTAAAATTTTCGGCAAAAATTTTCGAAATATATCGGTGAAAATTTTTGGGTAAAATTTTCGAAAAATTCTTTGGGAAAATTTGAAAATTTTTGAAAATTTTTGGGAAAATTTTCGTGGAAAATTTTTTCTTCGTCTTATTATTATTATTATTATCTTATTCTTATTCTACTTCTTCTTATTATTATTTTTATTATTCTTCTTCTTATATTATTATTTTTTTATTATTAATATTATTATTACAATTTTTCTTCTTATTATTATTCTTAATATTCTTATTAATATTCTTCTTATTATTATTATTATTATTCTTATTCTTGTTCTTCTTATTCATCTAATTATTATTATTATCATTATTATTATTCTTATTCTTGTTCTTCTTATTCATCCTATTATTATTATTATTATTATCATTATTCTCTTTATTATTCTTATTCTTCTTATTATTATTATTCTTACTAATATTATTAGTATTATTATTATTATTCTTCTTCTTATTATTATTATTATTATTCTTAATCTTATTATTATTATTATTATTATTATCGGTGTTATTATTACTATTATTCCTTATTATTATTATTATTACTATTTTGGGTAAAATTTTCGGCAAGAATTTTCGAAAAATTTCGTTGAAAATTTTTCGGTAAAATTTTCGGCAAAAATTTTCGGAATATATCGGTGAAAATTTTTGGGTAAAATTTTCGAAAAATTTTTGGGTAAAATTTTCGGCAAGAATTTTTTTAAAATTTCGTTCAAAATTTTTGGGTAAACTTTTCGGCAAAATTCTTTGGGAAAATTTGAAAATTTTGGAAAAATTTTTGGTAAAATTTTCGAAAAATTTCGGTGGAAATTTTTGGTATAATGTTTCCCAAAAATTTGCACGGAAAATTTGCTTGAAAATTTTTAGGCAAAATTTTCGGCAAAGATTGTCGCAAAATTTCGGTGAAAATTAGTGGGTAAAACTTTCGGCAATAATTTTCGAAAAATTTCGGTGAAAATTTTTGGGTAAAATTTTCGGCAAGAATTTTCGAAAAATTTTGGTGAAAATTTTTCAAAACTTTTTGGGTAAAATTTTCGGCAAAAATTTCCGAAAAATTTCGGTGAAAATTTTTGGGTACAATTTTCGAAATATTTGTGGGTAAAATTTTCGGCAAGAATTTTCGAAAAATTACGGTAAAAATTTTTGGGTAAAATTTTCGGCTAGAATTTTCGAAAAATTTTTGGGTAAAATTTTCGGTAAAAATTATCGGAAAATTTTTGAGTAAAATTTTCGAAAAAGTTTGGTGAAAATTTTCCAAAAATTTTTGGGTAAAATTTTCGGCGAGAATTTTCAAAAAATTTCGGTGAAAATTTTTGGGCAAAATTTTCGATAGATTTTTGGGTAAAATTTTCGGTAAAATTTTCGGCAAGAATTTTCGAAAAATTTCGGTGAAATATTTGGGTAAAATTTTCGGAAATTTTTATTCTTCTTCTTATTATTATTTTTATTCTTCTTCTTATTATTATTATTATTATTATTATTATTCTTATATTCTTATTATATTCTTCTTCTTCTTATTATTATTCTTAATATTCTTATTAATATTCTTCTTCTTATATTATTATTATTATTATTCTTGTTCTTCTTATTCATCTAATTATTTTTATTATTATTTTTATCATTATTATTATTCTTGTTCTTCTCATTCGTCTTATTATTATTATTATTATTATTTTTATTATTATTATTTTTATTCTCTTTATTATTCTTATTCTTCTTATTATATTCTTATTAATATTATTAGTATTATTATTATTATTATTCTTAATCTTATTATTATCGGTGTTATTATTACTATTATTCCTTATTATTATTATTATTATTATTATTTTGGGTAAAATATTCGGTAAGAATTTTCCAAAAATTCGTTGAAAATTTTTGGGTAAAATTTTCGGCAAAAATTTTCGAAATATATCGGTGAAAATTTTTGGGTAAAATTTTCGAAAAATTCTTTGGGAAAATTTGAAAATTTTGGGAAAATTTTTGGGAAAATTTTCTTTGAAAATTTTTTCTTCGTCTTATTATTATTATCTTATTCTTATTCTACTTCTTCTTCTTATTATTATTTTTATTATCTTCTTCTTATTATTATTTTTTTATTATTATTATTATTATTATTATATTATTATTATTATATTATTATTCTTAATATTCTTATTATATTCTTCTTCTTCTTCTTAGTATTATTATTCTTATTATTATTATTTTTCTTTGTCTTATTATTATTATCTTATTCTTTTTCTTCTTATTATTATTTTTATTCTTCTTCTTCTTATTATTATTATTTTTATTATTAATATTATTATTACAATTTTTCTTCTTATTATTATTCTTAATATTCTTATTAATATTCTTCTTCTTCTTATTATTATTATTATTCTTGTTCTTCTTATTCATCTAATTATTATTATTATTATTATTATTATCATTATTATTATTCTTGTTCTTCTCATTCGTCTTATTATTATTATTATTATTATTTTTATTATTATTATTATTATTATTCTCTTTATTATTCTTATTCTTCTTATTATTATTATTCTTATTAATATTATTAGTATTATTTATTATTATTATTATTAATCTTATTATTATCGGTGTTATTATTACTATTATCCTATTATTATTATTATTATATTATTTTGGGTAAAATATTCGGTAAGAATTTTCCAAAAATTTCGTTGAAAATTTTTGGGTAAAATTTTCGGCAAAAATTTTCGAAATATATCGGTGAAAATTTTGGGTAAAATTTTCGAAAAATTCTTTGGGAAAATTTGAAAATTTTTGAAAATTTTTGGGAAAATTTTCGTGGAAAATTTTTTCTTCGTCTTATCATTATTATCTTATTCTTATTCTACTTCTTCTTATTATTATTTTTATTATTCTTCTTCTTATTATTATTATTTTTATTATTAATATTATTATTACAATTTTTCTTATTATTATTATTCTTAATATTCTTATTATATTCTTCTTATTATTATTCTTATTCTTCTTATTATTATTCTTATTCTTCTTATTATTATTTTTATCATTATTATTATTCTTGTTCTTCTTATTCATCCTATTATTATTATTATTATTATTATCATTATTCTCTTTATTATTCTTATTCTTCTTATTATTATTATTCTTACTAATATTATTAGTATTATTATTATTATTCTTCTTCTTATTATTATTATTATTATTCTTAATCTTATTATTATTATTATTATTATTATCGGTGTTATTATTACTATTATTCCTTATTATTATTATTACTATTTTGGGTAAAATTTTCGGCAAGAATTTTCGAAAAATTTCGTTGAAAATTTTTCGGTAAAATTTTCGGCAAAAATTTTCGGAATATATCGGTGAAAATTTTTGGGTAAAATTTTTGAAAAATTTGTGGGTAAAACTTTCGGCAAGAATTTTTTTAAAATTTCGTTCAAAATTTTTGGGTAAACTTTTCGGCAAAAATTCTTTGGGAAAATTTGAAAATTTTGGAAAAATTTTTGGTAAAATTTTCGAAAAATTTCGGTGGAAATTTTTGGGTATAATGTTTCCCAAAAATTTGCACGGAAAATTTGCTTGAAAATTTTTAGGCAAAATTTTCGGCAAAGATTGTCGCAAAATTTCGGTGAAAATTAGTGGGTAAAACTTTCGGCAATAATTTTCGAAAAATTTCGGTGAAAATTTTTGGGTAAAATTTTCGGCAAGAATTTTCGAAAAATTTTGGTGAAAATTTTTCAAAACTTTTTGGGTAAAATTTTCGGCAAAAATTTCCGAAAAATTTCGGTGAAAATTTTTGGGTACAATTTTCGAAATATTTGTGGGTAAAATTTTCGGCAAGAATTTTCGAAAAATTACGGTAAAAATTTTTGGGTAAAATTTTCGGCTAGAATTTTCGAAAAATTTTTGGGTAAAATTTTCGGTAAAAATTATCGGAAAATTTTTGAGTAAAATTTTCGAAAAAGTTTGGTGAAAATTTTCCAAAAATTTTTGGGTAAAATTTTCGGCGAGAATTTTCAAAAAATTTCGGTGAAAATTTTTGGGCAAAATTTTCGATAGATTTTTGGGTAAAATTTTCGGCAAGAATTTTCGAAAAATTTCGGTGAAATATTTGGGTAAAATTTTCGGAAATTTTTATTCTTCTTCTTATTATTATTTTTATTCTTCTTCTTATTATTATTATTATTTTTATTATTATATTATTATTACAATTTTTCTTCTTATTATTATTCTTAATATTCTTATTAATATTCTTCTTCTTATTATTATTATTATTATTATCTTGTTCTTCTTATTCATCTAATTATTATTATTATTATTTTTATCATTATTATTATTCTTGTTCTTCTCATTCGTCGTCTTATTATTATATTTTTATTATTTTTATTATTATTATTTTTATTCTCTTTATTATTCTTATTCTTCTTATTATTATTCTTATTAATATTATTAGTATTATTATTATTATTATTATTAATCTTATTATTATCGGTGTTATTATTACTATTATTCCTTATTATTATTATTATTATTATTATTTTGGGTAAAATATTCGGTAAGAATTTTCCAAAAATTTCGTTGAAAATTTTTGGGTAAAATTTTCGGCAAAAATTTTCGAAATATATCGGTGAAAATTTTTGGGTAAAATTTTCGAAAAATTCTTTGGGAAAATTTGAAAATTTTTGGGAAAATTTTTGGGAAAATTTTCTTTGAAAATTTTTTCTTCGTCTTATTATTATTATCTTATTCTTATTCTACTTCTTCTTATTATTATTTTTATTATTCTTCTTCTTATTATTATTATTTTTATTATTAATATTATTATTACAATTTTTCTTATTATTATTATTCTTATATTCTTATTAATATTCTTCTTCTTATTATTATTATTATTATTATTCTTGTTCTTCTTATTCATCTAATTATTATTATTATCATTATTATTATCTTGTTCTTCTTATTCATCCTATTATTATTATTATTATTATTATTATTATATTCTCTTTATTATTCTTATTCTTCTTATTATTATTATTCTTACTAATATTATTAGTATTATTATTATTCTTCTTCTTCTTATTATATTATTATTATTCTAATCTTATTATTATTATTATTATATTATCGGTGTTATTATTACTATTATTCCTTATTATTATTATTACTATTTTGGGTAAAATTTTCGGCAAGAATTTTCGAAAAATTTCGTTGAAAATTTTTCGGTAAAATTTTCGGCAAAAATTTTCGGAATATATCGGTGAAAATTTTTGGGTAAAATTTTTGAAAAATTTGTGGGTAAAACTTTCGGCAAGAATTTTTAAAAAATTTCGTTCAAAATTTTTGGGTAAACTTTTCGGCAAAAATTCTTTGGCAAAATTTGAAAATTTTGGAAAAATTTTTGGTAAAATTTTCGAAAAATTTCGGTGGAAATTTTTGGGTATAATGTTTCCCAAAAATTTGCACGGAAATTTGCTTGAAAATTTTTAGGCAAAATTTTCGGCAAAGATTGTCGCAAAATTTCGGTGAAAATCAGTGGGTAAAACTTTCGGCAAGAATTTTCGAAAAATTTCGGTGAATTTTTGGGTAAAATTTTCGGCAAGAATTTTCGAAAAAATTTTGGTGAAAATTTTTCAAAACTTTTTGGGTAAAATTTTCGGCAAAAATTTCCGAAAAATTTCGGTGAAAATTTTTGGGTACAATTTTCGAAATATTTGTGGGTAAAATTTTCGGCAAGAATTTTCGAAAAATTCCGTAAAAATTTTTGGGTAAAATTTTCGGCTAGAATTTTCGAAAAATTTTTGGGTAAAGTTTTTGGCCAAAATTTTCGATAAATTTTTGTGTAAAATTTTCGGTAAAAATTATCGGAAAATTTTTGAGTAAAATTTTCGAAAAAGTTTGGTGAAAATTTTCCAAAAATTTTGGGGTAAAATTTTCGGCGAGAATTTTCAAAAAATTTCGGTGAAATTTTTTGGGCAAAATTTTCGATAGATTTTTGGGTAAAATTTTCGGCAAGAATTTTCGAAAAATTTCGGTGAAATATTTTGGGTAAGATTTTCGGAAATTTTTATTCTTCTTCTTATTATTATTTTTATTCTTCTTCTTCTTATTATTATTATTTTTATTATTAATATTATTATTACATTTTTTCTTCTTATTTATTCTTAATATTCTTATTAATATTCTTCTTCTTCTTATTATTATTATTATTCTTGTTCTTCTTATTCATCTAATTATTATTATTATTATTATTATTATCATTATTATTATTCTTGTTCTTCTCATTCGTCTTATTATTATTATTATTATTATTTTTATTATTATTATTCTTATTAATATTCTTCTTTTATTATTATTATTCTTATTCTTCTTCTTATTATTCTTATTAATATTATTAGTATTATTATTATTATTATTATTATTATCTTATTATTATCGGTGTTATTATTACTATTATTCCTTATTATTATATTATTATTATTTTGGGTAAAATTTTCGGCAAGAATTTTCAAAAAATTTCGTTGAAAATTTTTGGGTAAAATTTTCGAAAAATTCTTTGGGAAAATTTGAAAATTTTTGGGAAAATTTTGGGGAAAATTTTCGTAGAAAATTTTTTCTTCGTCTTATTATTATTATCTTATTCTTATTCTACTTCTTCTTATTATTATTTTTATTCTTCTTCTTATTATTATTATTATTTTTATTATTAATATTATTATTACAATTTTTCTTATTATTATTATTCTTAATATTCTTATTAATATTCTTCTTCTTCTTATTATTATTCTTATTCTTGTTCTTCTTATTCATCTAATTATTATTATTATCATTATTATTATTCTTGTTCTTCTTATTCATCCTATTATTATTATTATTATTATTTTTATTATTATTATTATTATCATTATTATTCTCTTTATTATTCTTCTTCTTCTTATTATTATTATTCTTACTAATATTATTAGTATTATTATTATTCCCTCTTCTTCTTCTTATTATTATTATTATTCTTAATCTTATTATTATTATTATTATTATTATCGGTGTTATTATTACTATTATTCCTTATTAGTATTATTACTATTTTGGGTAAAATTTTCGGCAAGAATTTTCGAGAAATTTCGTTGAAAATTTTTCGGTAAAATTTTCGGCAAAAATTTTCGGAATATATCGGTGAAAATTTTTGGGTAAAATTTTTGAAAAATTTGTGGGTAAAACTTTCGGCAAGAATTTTCAAAAAATTTCGTTCAAAATTTTTGGGTAAACTTTTCGGCAAAAATTCTTTGGCAAAATTTGAAAATTTTGGAAAAATTTTTGGTAAAATTTTCGAAAAATTTCGGTGGAAATTTTGGGTAAAATGTTTCCCAAAAATTTGCACGGAAAATTTGGTTGAAAACTTTTGGGCAAAATTTTAGGCAAAGATTGTCGCAAAATTTCGGTGAAAATTAGTGGGTAAAAATTTCGGCAAGAATTTTCGAAAAATTTCGGTGAAAATTTTTGGGTAAAATTTTCGGCAAGAATTTTCGAAAAAATTTTGGTGAAAATTTTTCAAAACTTTTTGGGTAAAATTTTCGGCAAAAATTTCCGAAAAATTTCGGTGAAAATTTTTGGGTACAATTTTCGAAATATTTGTGGGTAAAATTTTCGGCAACAATTTTCGAAAAATTACGGTAAAAATTTTTGGGTAAAATTTTCGGCTAGAATTTTCGAAAAATTTTTGGGTAAAGTTTTTGGCCAAAATTTTCGATAAATTTTTGGGTAAAATTTTCGGTAAAAATTATCGAAAAATTTTTGAGTAAAATTTTCGAAAAAGTTTGGTGAAAATTTTCCAAAACTTTTTGGGTAAAATTTTCGGCGAGAATTTTCAAAAAATTTCGGTGAAATTTTTTGGGCAAAATTTTCGATAGATTTTTGGGTAAAATTTTCGGCAAGAATTTTCGAAAAATTTCGGTGAAATATTTTGGGTAAAATTTTCGGAAATTTTTATTTTCTTCTTCTTATTATTATTATTATTTTTCTTTTTATTCTTATTATTCTTATTATTATTACTATTGTTATTATAATATTGTTCTTATTATTCTTCTTTTTATTATTATTATTATTATTATTATTATTATTATTATTATTTATCTTCTTCTTCTTAGTATTATTCTTCTTATTATTATTCTTCTTCCTATTATTATTATTATTCGTAAAATTCTTCTCATTATTATTCTTATTATTATTTTTCCTATTATTATTCTTATACTTATTCTTCTTCTTATTATTATTAATTTTCTTCGTTTTATTATTATTATCTTATTCTTCTTCTTCTTATTATTATTATTTTTATTATTCTTCTTCTTATTATTATTTTTTTTATTATTAATATTATTATTACAATTTTTCTTATTATTATTATTCTTAATATTCGTATTAATATTCTTCTTATTATTATTATTATTCTTATTCTTGTTCTTCTTATTCATCTAATTATTATTATTATCATTATTATTATTCTTGTTCTTCTTATTCGTCTTATTATTATTATTATTATTATTATTATTATTCTCTTTATTCTTCTTATTCTTCTTCTTCTTCTTATTATTATTATTATAATTATATTCTTAATCTTATTATTATTATTATTACTATTATTCCTTATTATTATTATTATTATTTTGGGTAAAATTTTCAGCAACAATTTTCGAACAATTTCGTTGAAAATTTTTGGGTAAAATTTTCGGCAAAAATTTTCGAAATATATCGGTGAAAATTTTTGGGTAAAATTTTCGAAAAATTCTTTGCGAAAATTTGAAAATTTTGGAAAAATTTTTGGTAAAATTTTCATGGAAAATTTTCGAAAAATTTTGGTGGAAATTTTTTGGGTAAAATTTTCAGCAAAAATTTTCGAAAAATTTCGGTGAAATTTTTTGGGCAAAATTTTCGGCAAAGATTTTCGAAAAATTTCGGTGAAATTTTTTGGGTAAAACTTTCGGAAATTTTTCTTCTTCTTCTTCTTCTTCTTCTTATTATTATTATTATTATTATATTATTTTTCTTTTTATTCTTATTATTCTTAGTATTATTCTTATTATTCTTATTATTATTTTTTCATTATTATTATTACTATTATTATTATTATTATTATTATTATTATTCTTATTATTCTTCTTTTTATTATTTATATTATTATTATTATTATTACTATCATTATTATAATATTATTCTTATTATTCTTATTATTATATTATATTATTATTATTCTTATTATTATTATTATTTATCTTCTTCTTCTTATAATATTATTCTTATTATTATTATTCTTCTATTATTATTATTATTCTTATTAATATTCTTCTTCTTATTATTATTTTTCTTATTATTTTTCTTATTATTATTGTTATAATTATTCTTCTTCTTCTTATTATTATTTTTCTTCGTCTTATTATTATTATCTTATTCTTATTCTTATTATTATTCTTCTTCTTCTTCTTCTTCTTCTTCTTATTATTTTTATTATTAATATTATTATTACAATTTTTCTTATTATTATTATTCTTAATATTCTTATTAATATTCTTCTTCTATTATTATTATTCTTATTCTTGTTCTTCTTATTCGTCTTATTATATTATTATTATTATTATTATTATTATTATCATTATTATTATTCTTGTTCTTCTTATTCTTCTTATTATTATTTTTATTATTATTATTATTATTTTTATTATTATTATTACTATGATTATTATTATTCTCTTTATTATTCTTATTCTTCTTATTATTCTTATTAATATTATTAGTATTATTATTATTATTATTATTATTATATTATTATTATTATTATTATTATTCTTAATCTTCTTCTTATTATTATTATTATCGGTGTTATTATTACTATTATTTCTTATCATTATTATTATTATTTTGGGTAAAATTTTCGGCAAAAATTTTCGAAATATATCGGTGAAAATTTTTGGGTAAAATTTTCGAAAAATTCTTTGGGAAAATTTGAAAATTTTTTGAAAAATTTTTGGTAAAATTTTCTTTGAAAATTTTCGAAAAATTTCGGTGGAAATTTTTTGGGTAAAATTTTTCCCAAAAATTTGCACGGAAAATTTGGTTGAAAATTTTTGGGCAAAATTTTCGGCAAAGATTTTCGCAAAATTTCGGTGAAAATTTGTGGGTAAAACTTTCGGCAAGAATTTTCGAAAAATTTCGGTGAAAATTTTTGGGTAAAATTTTCGGCAAGAATTTTCGAAAAAATTTTTGGGTAAAATTTTCGGCAAAAATTTCCGAAAAATTTCGGTGAAAATTTTTGGGTACAATTTTCGAAATATTTGTGGGTAAAATTTTCGGCAAGAATTTTCGAAAAATTACGGTAAAAATTTTTGGTAAAATTTTCGAAAAAGTTTTAGGTAAAATTTTTGGCCAAAATTTTCGATAAATTTTTGGGTAAAATTTTCGGTAAAAATTATCGGAAAATTTGAGTAAAATTTTCGAAAAAGTTTGGTGAAAATTTTCCAAAAATTTTTGGGTAAAATTTTCGGCAAAAATTTTCGAAATATTTCGGTGAAAATTTTTGGGTAAAATTTTCGAAAACTTTGTGGGTAAAATTTTCGGCAAGAATTTTCGAAAATTTCAGTGAAATTTTTTGGGCAAAATTTTCGATAGATTTTTTTGGGTAAAATTTTCGACAAATTTCGGTGAAATTTTTTGGGTAAAATTTTCGGAAATTTTTATTATTCTTCTTCTTCTTCTTATTATTATTATTTTTATTATTTTTCTTTTTATTCTTATTATTCTTCTTATTATTTTTTCATTATTATTATTACTATCATTATTATAATATATTCTTATCTTTTTTCTTTTTATTATTATTATTATTATTATTATTATTATAAATCTTATTATTCTCATTATTATTATTATTATTATTCTATTATTATTATTATTATTATTATTATTATTATTATTATTTTTCCTATTATTATTCTTACACTTTTTCTTCTTATTATTATTATTTTTTTTTTTCTTCGTCTATTATTATTATCTTATTCTTCTTCTTCTTATTATTATTTTTATTATTCTTCTTCTTATTATTATTATTTTTATTATTAATATTATTATTACAATTTTTCTTATTATTATTATTCTTAATATTCTTATTAATATTCTTCTTCTTATTATTATTATTCTTATTCTTGTTCTTCTTATTCATCTAATTATTATTATTATTATTATTATTATTATCATTATTATTATTCATATTCTTCTTATTCGTCTTATTATTATTATTATTATTATTGTTATTATTATTTTTTTTTTATTATTATTACTATGATTATTATTATTCTCTTTATTATTCTTATTCTTCTTATTATTCTTATTAATATTATTAGTATTATTATTATTATTATTATTATTATTATTATTATTATTCTTATTCTTGTTCTTCTTATTCATCTATTATTATTATTATTATTCTTATTATATTATTATTATTTTGGGTAAATTTTTGCAAAAATTTTCGAAATATATCGGTGAAAATTTTTTGGTAAAAGTTTCGAAAAATTCTTTGGGAAAATTTGAAAATTTTGGAAAAATTTTTTGTAAAATTTTCGTGGTAAATTTTCGAAAAATTTTTGGTAAAATTTTCATGGAAAATTTTCGAAAAATTTTGGTGGAAATTTTTTGGGTAAAATTTTTCACAAAATTTTGCACGGAAAATTTGGTTGAAAATTTTTGGGCAAAATTTTCGGCAAAGATTTTCGAAAAATTTCGGTGAAATTTTTTGGGTAAAACTTTCGGAAATTTTTCTTCTTCTTCTTCTTCTTCTTCTTCTTATTATTATTATTATATTATTATTTTTCTTTTTATTCTTATTATTCTTAGTATTATTCTTATTATTCTTATTATTATTTTTTCATTATTATTATTACTATTATTATTATTATTTTTATTATATTATTCTTATTATTCTTCTTTTTATTATTATATATTATTATTATTATTATTATTATTATTATAAATCTTATTATTCTCATTATTATTATTATTATTATTATTCTTATTATTATTATTTATCTTCTTCTTCTTAGTAATATTATTCTTATTATTATTATTCTTCCTATTATTATTATTATTCTTAAAATTGTTCTCCTTATTATTTTTCTTATTATTTTTCTTATTATTATTGTTATAATTATTCTTCTTCTTATTATTATTTTTCTTCGTCTTATTATTATTATCTTATTCTTATTCTTATTATTATTCTTCTTCTTCTTCTTCTTCTTATTATTTTTATTATTATATTATTATTACAATTTTTCTTATTATTATTATTCTTAATATTCTTATTAATATTCTTCTTCTTATTATTATTATTCTTATTCTTGTTCTTCTTATTCATCTAATTATTATTATTATTATTATTATTATTATTATTATCATTATTATTATTCTTGTTCTTCTTATTCGTCTTATTATTATTATTATTATTATTTTTTTTTTTATTATTACTATGATTATTATTATTCTCTTTATTATTCTTATTCTTCTTATTATTCTTATTAATATTATTAGTATTATTATTATTATTATTATTATTATTATTATTATTATTATTATTATTCTTAATCTTCTTCTTATTATTATTATTATCGGTGTTATTATTACTATTATTTCTTATCATTATTATTATTATTTTGGGTAAATTTTTGCAAAAATTTTCGAAATATATCGTGTGAAAATTTTTTGGGTAAAATTTTCGAAAAATTCTTTGGGAAAATTTGAAAATTTTTTGAAAAATTTTTGGTAAAATTTTCTTTGAAAATTTTCGAAAAATTTCGGTGGAAATTTTTTGGGTAAAATTTTTCCCAAAAATTTGCACGGAAAATTTGGTTGAAAATTTTTGGGCGAAATTTTCGGCAAAGATTTTCGCAAAATTTCGGTGAAAATTTGTGGGTAAAACTTTCGGCAAGAATTTTCGAAAAATTTCGGTGAAAATTTTTGGGTAAAATTTTCGGCAAGAATTTTCGAAAAAATTTTTGGGTAAAATTTTCGGCAAAAATTCCGAAAAATTTCGGTGAAAATTTTTGGGTACAATTTTCGAAATATTTGTGGGTAAAATTTTCGGCAAGAATTTTCGAAAAATTACGGTAAAAATTTTTGGGTAAAATTTTCGAAAAAGTTTTAGGTAAAATTTTTGGCCAAAATTTTCGATAAATTTTGGGGTAAAATTTTCGGTAAAAATTATCGGAAAATTTGAGTAAAATTTTCGAAAAAGTTTGGTGAAAATTTTCCAAAAATTTTTGGGTAAAATTTTCGGCAAAAATTTTCGAAATATTTCGGTGAAAATTTTTGGGTAAAATTTTCGAAAACTTTGTGGGTAAAATTTTCGGCAAGAATTTTCGAAAAATTTCAGTGAAATTTTTTGGGCAAAATTTTCGATAGATTTTTGGGTAAAATTTTCGACAAATTTCGGTGAAATTTTTTGGGTAAAATTTTCGGAAATTTTTATTATTCTTCTTCTTCTTCTTATTATTATTATTATTATTATTTTTCTTTTTATTCTTATTATTCTTCTTATTATTTTTTCATTATTATTATTACTATTATTATTATTATTTTTCTTATTATTTTTCTTATTATTATTATTATTATTATTATTATTATTATAAATCTTATTATTCTCATTATTATTATTATTATTATTATTATTATTATTTTTATTATTATTATTATTATTATTATTATTTTTCCTATTATTATTCTTACACTTTTTCTTCTTATTATTATTATTATTTTTCTTCGTCTATTATTATTATCTTATTCTTCTTCTTCTTATTATTATTTTTATTATTCTTCTTCTTATTATTATTATTTTTATTATTAATATTATTATTACAATTTTTCTTATTATTATTATTCTTAATATCTTATTAAATTCTTCTTCTTATTATTATTATTCTTATTCTTGTTCTTCTTATTCATCTATTATTATTATTATTATTATATTATTATCATTATTATTATTCATATTCTTCTTATTCGTCTTATTATTATTATTATTATTATATTATTATTATTATTTTTTTTTTATTATTATTACTATGATTATTATTATTCTCTTATTATTCTTATTCTTCTTATTATTCTTATTAATATTATTAGTATTATTATTATTATTATTATTATTATTATTATTATTAATCTTCTTCTTCTTATTATTATTATCGGTGTTATTATTACTATTATTCCTTATTATTATTATTATTATTTTGGGTAAAATTTTTGCAAAAATTTTCGAAATATATCGGTGAAAATTTTTGGGTAAAAGTTTCGAAAAATTCTTTGGGAAAATTTGAAAATTTTGGAAAAATTTTTTGTAAAATTTTCTTGGAAAATTTTCGAAAAATTTTTGGTAAAATTTTCGAAAAATTTCGGTGGAAATTTTTGGGTAAAATTTTTCCCAAAATTTGCACGGAAAATTTGGTTGAAAATTTTTGCGCAAAATTTTCGGCAAAGATTTTCGCAAAATTTCGGTGAAAATTTGTGGGTAAAACTTTCGGCAAGAATTTTCGAAAAATTTCTGTGAAAATTTTTGGGTAAAATTTTCGAAAAATTCTTTGGGTAAATTTTGGTGGAAAATTTTCGAAAAGTGTTTGGGAAAATTTTCGAAAAATGTTGGGTAAAATTTTCGAAAAATTTTGGTGGAAAATTTTCGAAACGCTTTTGGTAAAATTTTCGGTGAAAATTTTCGAAAATTTTCGGTGGAAATCTTTGGGTAAAATTTTCGGCAAAATTTTGGAAAAATTTCGGTGAAAATTTTTGGGTAAATTTTGGAAAAATTCTTTGGGTAAATTTTGGTGGAAAATTTTGGAAAAATTTTTGGTAAAATTTTCGAAAAATTTCGGTGGAAAATTTTTGGGTAAAATCCACAGAAATTTTTCGAAAATTTTACTAAAAAGAATTTTTCGAAAATTTCACCCACAATTTTCACCGAAATTTTTCGAAAAATTCTTGCCGAAAATTTTCGAAAATTTTCGGCAAGAATTTTTGAAACATTTCGGTGAAAATTTGTGGGTAAAATTTTCGATAAATTTTTGGGTAAAATTTTCGGCAAGAATTTTCGAAAATTTTCGGTGAAAATTTTTGGGTAAAATTTTCGAAAAATTTGTGGGTAAAATTTTCGAAAAATTTCGGTGAAAAGTTTTGGGTAAAATTTTCGGCAAGAATTTTCGAAAAATTTTTGGGTAAAATTTTCGGCAAAAATTTTCGAAAAAATTTCGGTGAAAATTTTTGAGCAAAATTTTCGATAAATTTTTGGGTAAAATTTTCGATAAATTTTTGGGTAAAATTTTCGGCAAGAATTTTCAAAAAATTTCGGTGAAATTTTTTGGGTAAAATTTTCGGAAAAAATTTTCTAAAAATTTCGGTGAAAATTATTGGGTAAAATTTTCTAAAAATTTGTGGGTAAAATTTTCGGCAAGAATTTTCGAAAAATTTCGGTGAAAATTTTTGGGTAAATTTTGGAAAAATTCTTTGGGTAAATTTTGGTGGAAAATTTTGGAAAAATTTTTGGTAAAATTTTCAAAAAATTTCGGTGGAAAATTTTGGGTAAAATCCACAGAAATTTTTCGAAAATTTTACAAAAAGAATTTTTCGAAAATTTCACCCACAAATTTTCACCGAAATTTTTCGAAAATTCTTGCCGAAAATTTTCGAAAATTTTCGGCAAGAATTTTTGAAAAATTTCGGTGAAAATTTGTGGGTAAAATTTTCGATAAATTTTTGGGTAAACTTTTCGGCAAGAATTTTCCAAAAATTTCGGTGAAAATTATTGGGTAAAATTTTCGAAAAATTTGTGGGTAAAATTTTCGAAAAATTTCGGTGAAAAGTTTTGGGTAAAATTTTCGGCAAAAATTTTCGAAAAATTTTTGGGTAAAATTTTCAGCAAAAATTTTCGAAAAATTTCGGTGAAAATTTTTTGGGTAAAATTTTCGGCAAAAATTTTGGAAAAATTTCGGTGAAAAGTTTTGGGTAAAATTTTCGGCAAGAATTTTCAAAAAATTTCGGTGAAATTTTTTGGGTAAAATTTTCGGAAAAAATTTTCTAAAAATTTCGGTGAAAATTATTGGGTAAAATTTTCGAAAAATTTGTGGGTAAAATTTTCGAAAAATTTCGGTGAAAAGTTTTGGGTAAAATTTTCGGCAAGAATTTTCGAAAAATTTTTGGGTAAAATTTTCAGCAAAAATTTTCGAAAAAATTTCGGTGAAAATTTTTGAGCAAAATTTTCGATAAATTTTTGGGTAAAATTTTCGGCAAGAATTTTCAAAAAATTTCGGTGAAATTTTTTGGGTAAAATTTTCGGAAAAAATTTTCTAAAAATTTCGGTGAAAATTATTGGGTAAAATTTTCTAAAAATTTGTGGGTAAAATTTTCGGCAAGAATTTTCGAAAAATTTCGGTGAAAATTTTTGGGTAAAATTTCCGAAAAATTTTTTAATAATAATAATAATAATAACTATAATAATAACGATAATAACAATAATAATAATAATATTAATAATAATAATAATAATTATAATAATAATGATAATAATATATTTCCATATATATGCTTTTATGTGAAATATAAATCAAAAATGGTTTATTGAAATGCTTGTCATTTATCACCTGAGATTGCTAACTAGTTCCACTTTAAAAAGATGGAGCTGTCTAGCATGCGTTACAAATGCATTATTATATTCATACTGTTTACGTTGTCACACCACTATTCATATTAGTTATTTTCCATGACCCCATCGTTTCGTCTTCTCTCTCACTTTTTCTCATTTTATCTTATAGCCCCTTTCTTTTCCTCTTCCTACTTCAACGACTCTGAATGTCTCTCTATCATCTTCCTGTCAACTTCCGTTCCTAGTTACATACATATATATATATATATTATATATATATATATATATATATATATAGAGAGAGAGAGAGAGAGAGAGAGGAGAGAGAGAGAGAAAGAGAGATAGATAGATAGATAGATAGATAGATAGATAGATAGATAGATAGATAGGTAGGTAGGTAGATAGATAGATAGATAGATAGATAGATAGATAGATAGATAGATATGTTTCTTTATTAGCCACACAGGGCTGCACACAGACAACAAATTACAAGGTAGAGCTTTTCTTTTGAGGGTAAAAAAAGGGGGTTGGTTTTCGATCAAAAGGGATCGTATAAGGAAAGAAAGAGGACAAAAAAAGGGGAGGATTTAAAAAAAAAGAAGGGGGGAAAGGGGAGAGGAAAAAAAAGTTGATCAATAGGGATCGTAATCACAGAAATGTCAATATGAAGTGTAAAGGGGAGGACAGGTGAGGTTTACCCGTGGAAGGAAAAGCCTACGGAAAAGACCACGGTAACCTCGGTCAATGAAGTCACATGTTATATTTCTTTTTTTTTTGTAAATAAGCAACTCTCTGTATTAATTTTTAGATAGATAGATATGCATATATAGTAGCGTCAGTACATAGATAAAGGCTGACAGTTGCCATTCTTCGCGAGAAAATGATCTAAATTCTAAACCGATTTATCATTGTTCTGATATTTCTTTTCTGGAACGTGAATTTCTGGCTGCGTTAGCTTGAAGCTATCACCTATTCTCTTAGGCTTCAGATTGCAGCCTCCATCATTTCCGCACGGGTGTCTCGTGTTTCCTCAAACAGGCTTGTCTATTGACTTGACAATCCAGCCTCTGTCGTTTCTGCTCTGGTGTCCTTTATTCCAGCAAACTGGCTTCCTTGATTGTTTCAAACTGAAGTTCTACTTTTCGTTGCTCTTGTGTCTCCAGTGTTTATCTATTCTTCTAGTATTTTCCTAACTCTTCGACTTCTGGAGCGTTGAATTTCAGATGAGTGAAAACTATTATTTTGTCTTCTACGCATCATATTGAATGTTCTAAAGTTAATAAATTGAAAAAAATCAAAAGTAAATCGCGTAAGATTTCATTCATGTTTTTTTGTTTCTAAATTCAATCATGCGGCTTTATTCCATCCAGTTAATAAACCTCATAAAAATCTGTCAAGTATAACAATTCTACCTTATTTTTTATACATATATTACCCAACTTCACTTCACAGAACGAAAATAGGATTGCTTCGAATTATAGCACATGATAACACAAGGAATATACAAATTGATATATGGCAGAAGACTGACGTCTCACCCCTCACACCCCATCAGACTCACACACACACACACACACACGCAAATGCACACACGTACATTGAACTTTTCTCACTCACGCTTTTCTATTCCGGCATCTACTACGTTTTTCGTCAAATTCAAAGAAGATCATCTCGTGTTCAGCAAATATCTTTTCTCAGTAAAAGTTTTGATAGTGTGCTTATTGTGTCCTGAAATCGTAATTCTCCAGCTTTTTAGGGTTTTTTTGAAAATTTTACCGAAAAATTTTTGGAAAATTTTCACCAAATTTTTTTCGAAAACTTTACCGAAAAATTTTCACCGAAATTTTTCTAAAATTTTTGCCGAAAATTTTACCAAAAATGTCCACCGACATTTTTCGAAAATTTTCACCGAAAATTTTACCAAAAATTTTTCGAAAATTATCCACGAAATTTTACTCAAAAATTTTGCTGAAAATTTTCGAAAAATTTTTAGGTAAAATTTTTGAGTAAAATTTTCGGAAACAATTTTCGAAAAATTTCCGTGAAAATTTTTGGGTAAAATTTTCGGTAAATATTTTCGAAAAAGTTTTGGTGAAAATTTTCCAAATATTTTTAGGTAAAATTTTCGGCAAAAATTTTTCGAAAAATTTTTAGGTAAAATTTTTGAGTAAAATTTTCGGAAACAATTTTCGAAAAATTTCCGTGAAAATTTTTGGTTAAAATTTTCGGCAAATATTTTCGAAAAAGTTTTGGTGAAAATTTTCCAAATATTTTTATTTTTAATATTATTATTATTATTCTTACTATTCTTAATATACTTATTTTCTACTTCTTATTATTATTTTTTTATTTTTGTTATTACTATTATTGTTATCAATATTATTGATTATTCTTATTATTCTTCTTCTTATTATTATTATTTTTATTATTGTTATTCTTTTTCTTCTTAATCTTATTATTTTTATTACTATTATTATTATTATTATTATTATTATTCTCATTCTTTTTATTCTTCTTCGTCTTCTTCTTATTATTATTCTTATTGTTATAATTATAATTCTTACTCTTCTTCTTCTTATTATTATTATTACTATAATTATTCTTATTATTCACCTTCTCTTCTTCTTCTTCTTCTTCTTCTACTTCTTCTTCTTCTTCTTCTTCGTATTATTATTATTATTATTATTATTATATTATTAT
>NW_021835461.1:0-32500 GCF_006345805.1 Octopus sinensis | reverse complement strand
CACTTTCTTCTCTCATGTAAATAAATGTAAATAAATAAAAAAAAATTATGGAAATTAACAACCTGAAAATAATTAAAAATCCATTAAAATAGTGTTTGAAGAATGCTAAAATACAAATTCTTGCTGAACAAACAACTTATATTTTTGAAATGCCATTCAGTTAAAAATATTTCCAAATCATTAAAATATTGTGTACGTCAAAAGGTGAAAGTCTTTTTTTTTTTTTTTTTTTGCTCAGAGTGCGCAAAGACTATGTGTATGTATATGTCACAGACAGTGGAGGCGCAATGGCTCAGTGGTTAAGGTAGCGGACTCGCGGTCGTAGGATCGAAGTTTTGATTCCCAGACCGGGCGTTGTGAGTGTTTATTGAGCAAAAACACCCACAGCTCCACGAGGCTCTGGTAGGGGATAGTGGCGAACCTTGTACTCTTTCACCACAGCTTTCTCTCACTCTCTCTTCCTGTTTCTGTTGTACCTGTATTTCTAAGGGCTACCCTTGTCACGCTCTGTATCACGCTGAATCTTCCCCCGAGAACTACATTAAGGGTACACACATGTCTGTGGAGTGCTCAGCCACTTGCATGTTAATTTCCCGACCAGGCTGTTCCGATGATCGGATTAACTGGAACCCTCGTCATAGTAACCGACGGAGTGCCACGATATGTCACAGATGGAGGCCGTGTGTTTGTGTTGATTGACACCCCATCACATTCGTTATATGTGTATGTATTCTGTATGTATGTATGTGTGTTGATGTCACGGAAGCTATGCTTTTTCTTTTTTTCAAGAAATAGACAAAAATAGTGTTTACTCCTTTTCATTAATAATGTCACAAATATTGTACTGTCGAAGCTAAGTATGAAAATAAATATGCAAGAAAAAAAAAGATTAAGATAAAATATACTATTTCTGAGATATTTCGAGTACCAACAAACATCCATAGAGTTTTAGTATTATTATGATGGCATACGCTGCAAACCACATCGTTGGTAACTTATGAGCCAATGCGATGGGTCAGAGCCAATACACATTTCAATTTGCATAAATCTTTTAATCCACTACTTCTTTGCAGATTATGTTCTTTGTGTAAGTTATCGCTCTTTTCTTCCCTTCTTTGTCAGTGTTGACAGCTTTAACTCACGCATTGGATAATTTGCAAACCCTTGAGAATGCAACATATTGCTGACCATGGCCGAATACAGGTTCAGGCAAGAACAGCCCCCACTCGATCAAATGTCTGCCCTTGTGATTTGTGGATAGCCACTGCATAAGACAGGCAAAGGGGAAACTGGTTTCTTTCGGAAGTGAATGGCAAGTTTGGGATGTGCATGTGTTAAGTAATAGGTGATATTAAAAAAATTTAGTTCAATTCCCCAAAAAATTATTTTTCTCCATCCACTCACCGTCGCCACCTCCACCACCAGCTCTAGCACCAACAACAGTAGCCGTCCAAGAATTTGGGCCTGGAGATTTCTATTTCCAGCGACCTCGAGGGCCACCTCCCAATAGTGTCGAGCGTCAACGAAGAGCCCTCGACTACAACAAGACGACCAAAGATTTTTTTTATCTAAGGTCTGGGATCTCCCGCCTTTAAGCCCTAGACCATCACCTTAATCACCCTTAACCGTCTTGTTGCTTAACAACAACAACAACAACAACCAGAAACAGTAGCAGCACCACTTTCTCTCTCTCTCTCTCCCGCTGAGCCTTTCTTTAACTGTGTTCTAAGCTAAATATGTGACTGAAAACGTTGACAACCGATGTTTTTATTCATAAAAGATTCATTTGTCCAGTTGCTTAAATCCGTCAAGGTGAATTACTCTTATGACAATGTGTATCAGTTATTTCCCCTGAATTGCAATACCTGCGATGATGAACTGTCAATGAGGCAGAGGTTACGGAAAACTGAAATAAGATGGTCAAAGAGGATTAATGATTTCTAATTTAGGAATAAGGCCAGCAATTATGCGTGTATTTATCCAATACAATTGAATAAATAGACATACTTGAATGTTTACTGGCTGATGTCTGTCAATTGTATATCCTCTCCGTTTTCTTATTTGCTGTATAAATCATGGGTAAATCACTTTTTTACCTCCGCCCATATATAATACTCAATTGCAAGTGCAATAACTAGCACTTGGCTATGAATAATTGGGTACTCTACAAGCAGTATATTGGATAGGTACTATCCCTTAGTTGGTTTGTCAACTTCTAATAGCTCACGAAGACATTATTATAGTATGTAAGATCTGTTGAAGATTATTGTTAATACAATAATATTGTTGTTACTGATAAGCATAGACGTGTTTATATGTTCTAATGTATTTATATACGTATATGACGTATGGTATATCCACTGGAATATATTGTTTAATTGTGTTCATTAATGTATTTTGCGCATGTGAATACTATATATGCTTTGCTTATGTATGTATATTTGTATTGTATATATATATATATATATATCATCATCATCGTTTAACGTCCGTTTTCCGCGCTAGCACGGGTTGGACGGTTCGACCGGGGTCTGGGAAGCCAGGGACTGCACCAGGCTCCAGTCTGATCTGGCAGAGTTTCTACAGCTGGATGCCCTTCCTAACGCCAACCACTCCGCGAGTGTAGTGGGTGCTTTTTACGTGCCACCTGCACAGGTGCCAGGGGGGTCCGGCATCGGCCACGATCGGTTGGAGCTTTTAACGTGCCACCGGCACGGAAGCCAGCTAAGGCGGCGCTGGCAACGGCCACGTTCGGATGGTGCTTTTTATGTGCCACCGGCACAGAAGCCAGTCGGGGTGGCGCTGGCATCGGCCACGTTTGGATGGTGCTTTTTATGTGCCACTGGCACAGGAGCCAGTCGGGGCGGTGCTGGCATCGGCCACGTTCGGATGGTGCTTTTTATGTGCCACCGGCACAGAAGCCGGTCGGGGCGTCGCTGGCATCGGCCACGTTCGGATGGTGCTTTTTATGTGCCACCGGCACAGAAGCCAGTCGGGGCAGCGCTGGCATCGACCACGTTCAGATGGTGCTTTTTATGTGCCACCGGCACAGGAGCCAGTAGGGGCGGCGCTGGCTGGCGTCAGCCACGTTCAGATGGTGCTTTTTATGTGCCACTGGCACAGAAGCCAGTCGGGGCGGCGCTGGCATCAGCCACATTCGGATGGTGCTTTTTATGTGCCAGCGGCACAGGTATCACAACTACTATTTCCATTGATATTTATATTTATTTCGATGTTCATGTTCATGTACTTGACTCAACAGGTCTCCTCAAGCACAGCGAGACGTTCCGGGTTCCAGGGTAATTATATATATATATATATATATATATATATATATATGTAAGTAACAACAATTAAGATTCAAGTGAATTCCAATGAGTTCAAATGAATGCGGTACTTAACTTAGATGCACCAGAAATCTATATGGTATTAACCATAAAATAATGTGGGGTGATTATAAACAAGAAAAAAGCAACAAGACTGGATTAGTTGTTCAGTACAATTGTTTCATACGAAGAACAGCTTTATTAAAAGCTGCAAATATTGCAGCAAATACAAGTGTCCTGTATTCATCAGCCAAAACACATATGAGTTTTCCAAACATCCTAGGGGTGAGGCTACACTCATGAAGTATCGAAGAGAGTTCAATAAAAAGCAAAGTTAGATTGTAAGCAGACTTCACAAGTTCTCTAAAGATGCACAGTTTTATAAAAGGTTTTTAGTTTCACAGAAAAGGTAAATCCATCCATAATAATGCAGGTGTAATTTCCGGAGATATTAGGAGATATTTCATACTCAGAGACGATGAATTTATCCATAATAATGTAGATGTAATTTCCTGATATATGAGAAGATGCTGATCACACTTCTGTTCATTTCACATACATATATGTAAGGATGTATGTATATGTATATATATATGTATGTATGTATATGTATATATGTATATTTTGATATTTGTTTATTGTTTATTTTAATATATTAAGTAATATGTGTATCATGTTTAGTATATTAATATTAATATTAATATTTTTAAAGTTCATTATAACCTCTGACGAGGCCTATGGTTTTTTAATATATAAGTATTATATTTTTTAAATGCCTACAACTTTAGTATGTTGAAATCTATAGGCAATGAAAATTAGATTCACTTTTGACCATAGGTAAAAAGAGCTGTAAGAAGCAGTTTATGGATTTCATTAATTTATACTATGACTTTTAAAATCTGTATTTGTATTACTATCTTATCTATTGATTTATATAATATTTTTGTATGCTTTTGATGTTCTCATTTGTAAAATGAATAAATAATCCAACATTATAATATCCGTAAGTTGATGAACAAACCAATTTGTTTCTCCATTTTCTTATTTGTATTATAAATTTACGGTAAAAATATTTCTCTACCTTCACCCGTTTAATACAATAAATGAGTTAATTGCTTTGCAATTAAAAACATTTATGTATTAAGAATTTGGGTACTTTACCAACAGTATATTGGATAAATGATATCCCATAGTGGGTTACACCCATAACCCCTATCTTACTTTGTACTATATATATATGCGTGTGTGTGTGCGCACGCGCGTATCTCCGTCCGTCCCTCGCTATTGCTTGGTGCGTCTTTATCCCCGCAACCTAGCGTTCAGCAAAAAGAAAAAAAAAACGAGAGAATAAGTACTAGGCTTACAAAGAATAAGTTCTGGTGTCAATTTCTTCAACTTTAAAAACCCTTCAAGGCGGTGCTCCAGCATGGCCGCAGTCAAATTACTGAAACAAGTAAAAGAATACATACTGACACATATCGCATATATCTACTAAATGAACTTTGAACTGAAAAAAGATATCGTTATGTGTCTCATTGTGTGCTGTTGTGAGCACTCACCTACTTTCTTTTTCATATCAATTCTCATATAATCGTCAACTACGTCATTTGTAGAAAATTTCTTAAAATATCCATTTTTCTGAAAGTTATGAGGAAACAAACCTGTTGATAGGGTGCACATTTAAGTAGGTAAGACTCTGTGTATACCCACAGAAGGTTTGTGGGTGGGGGGAAACATGCCAATCAGTGGCCACCACTGGGGAAAACCAGGTAAGTTTTACTGAGGTCATTGACAAAAATGAAAGTGAAATCTTCCCTAACCTACTTTCATTGTGTATTTCCTATTAAAACAATTTATTTCTCTCTTTATCAGCCACTTCCTTTTTTATATTTCGTCTGTTGCAAATAATGATAATAAACTGTTATCACAAAGTTCTCATGAAAGCAAATCATGAAAAAGAGGACAAAGGGGAAGTGATTTTCTCGGAAAAACATTGATATCATACAAAATTGTAAAACCAATCAACGACTTAAAAACCATCAGATAAATATTCAAGTTTCAATTTTGCTCTGAGCTGTTACGAGGTAAGTTTGCGCTTTACAACTTCCTAATTTAATTTCTGTAAACCCATTTTTCGATTGCTTTACATATTCTTCACAAAGTCACTTTCAATACTTTTCACTACATCATAACCACACAACTTTGCCCCATGACTTTATTTTCTCATAACTTTGAGAAAAATTAATGTTTTTTCTTTTTTTTTTTTTTTCGTGAAATGTTCTGCAAATACCTTTCAGATGCAGGGTTGTATTTAAACCATAGGGGGCACGAGGCACTTCAAGATCGATGGGCCCCTCATAACAAAATTAAAATCTTAGAAAATTGCCAAATTTAAATCTCAAAACCCATCTCCTTCAAATAATTGAATTTGATGATTTAGGAGAGAAAATTTAAACAAATGACCGAAAATGTCGCTTTATAGATACACTTTTTCATGCTGGTCGCTTTGCGCATCATATAGAGTTGAACTTGATACTCAAGAGGAGCTTGGCCCGGGAAAACATCCCATACATCTTAGAACCATCTGGATTGTCCAGATGTGACGAGAGGAGATCTGACAGCCTCACTCTATGCCCCTGGTCCGTTGTCTGGGATGTCACAGTTAGCGACTCCTTTGCTTCTTCTCACATCTTGGATGCTGTGGTCAGGGCGAGATCCACAGCTTCTGCGGCCGATCAGAACAAAATCCTGAAATACTGCGATCTGTCGGCCAACTACATTTTCCATCGTGTGGCGTTCAAGACGTCTAGTGGAGTCGGGCCACTGCGAGATTCCTGTCTTCACTGGCAACTCACCTGGCAGAGGTAACTGGTGAGGCTCATGAGGGCGCTTGGCTGTTCCAGCGTAGCAGCTTCGCCATCATCTGCGGCAACGCTGCAAGTGTACTGGTGTGTCTCAATAACCAGTAGAAAGGTTTCCCAGCGCCCTCAACTTTTCAACCCAAGGTGGTAAATTGTTTTGTTCTTTTGTTTTTTTTCTTTTTTCTCTTTCTTTCTTTTTTTCTTTTTTCTTTTTTTCAATTGTATTCTCTGTTTTGTCCAGTTTTCTAGTTTAATTTTGTAAAACAGTAAACACTGAGAAGGCAATAAAAATCATAACTTGCAATTTAAAAAAAAAGAACTTCAAGTTTCGTTTTTCACACATCCACTTGCGGTAGGGAAGAGTGGGGTAAGGTTTTTTCTTTCTTTTAATGTGAGTTACATATGTTTCAGAATGTAGAAGATAAAATGACAGAAAATTACGAAAAAGACAGAAATCATTTTTGTTGTTGCTGTTCCAAAGACAGGATGAGTGAGAGAGAGAGAGAGAGATACAGAGAAAGAGAGAGAGAGAGACAGACAGACAAAGAGAAAGAGAGAGCGGGGTAGAGATACCAACATTTCAAAGACGTGGATTTAAAAAATTCTTTTTTTAAAACAGCTTCCCTTCATTGTTTTGTAATGTGTTAAAAAAAAAAGAAAGAAAGAAAGTGGGGCACACCCCAATAAAAACAGGAAAATTCAAACAGCTATTTCCAAAAGTCTGCTTTTCCAGTTTCCATTAAGAGTAGGTGGGGTACAATGAGTAACATTTTGACTTTGAAGAAAATATATTTTTTTTAAATATTCACTACCTTACCAAAACTCTATCAACGGAGTAAAGACCTTCTCTAAACTCAGTAAAACCTATGATATATTCAGAATAATATTTCAGAAAATTATCACTGTTTTCTTTCGGCATATAAAAGACAAATATAGGCGGGGCAAAATGGGTAAGACAAGACTAAGTGAATATGCTTTTCTATTTCCCCAGAATTAAATTTGCAAAAAGAGTCATACACATAAACATCCGTCCTTAGACATCAGAAAGATCAGATATGCAACAAAACCTTAAATATCTTGGTCAAATGAAAGAGGATTTTGGAAAAATAGCACATAATATGAAATTAATGAAACTCAACATAAAATATTCTTTATAGCTTCTTTGCCAAAAATTATCGACATATTTTATTTGTTACCTCATTTACAATTGGGTCAAGTTTGAGGAAAAATTCCTTCAAAATAATATCTATTACCTACGTTCCAAACTCTCAGCTACGCAAACCAGGGGTTCTCAAGCTTTTTTTTTTACCTGAGAACCCCTTTGATTCCTATTTTACTCCTTGGGACCCTCCCCCACACCCACCATACCCATTCGATGTTTAAAAAAGTCAAATTAGGACTTGTATAAAAGTCGTTAAAATATCTTGTGTACTGTGGACCTATAACCAATTTCTTAACAACTAAATTCTACGGAAAATGAATGCTCCCAAGTAAAATAAATATACAGGTATATATTTATTTACATAAGGTAGTACCTTTGTGTTAATTTCTTTAATGCAAGTCTGGTGGTTGGTGCTGCTTTGCTAGTTTTAAATTGTTCTGCTCTTATGTTGTCAATGATAATTGAAGATCACCTTTTTCTACAACGTCGATTCAATTATGAGCTGTTCACAGTAAATTAGCGACATGGCTGAAACCAGATTCAACAAGGTAAGATAAAGGAAAAGCAGTAAAGTACAACTGCACTCCCCCACCAGAATAATGGATACTTTGTAGCAGTGTCATTTTTTTTACCATACATTACGTTCTCCATCTTTAAATCTTGCTTGAAATATTTCATCGTTCTGCAATTCAATGAGATTCTCCTGCAAACAGATATCTACACCAGCAACATGAAATGTCACCCAACGCGGTATATTTAACTGCAGCAGGTCATAAAACTGACCTTGCATATCATTATGCAAGTTTTTCAAATGTTCAGTAAACAAGGTCGTCATCGTGCAGATTACTGTTAATTGATTCCAAACAGGGAAATTCTAATAATACACAGCATACAATATTTATTTCCTAGAGCTGTACTTTCCCCAGAAAAGCAGCAATCGCTCCTTTGGAGGATATGAGGTCAAAGTCTTCTTGAAGCTGTTTGTCAGATATATTTTATCAAATTTTTCTGATAAATAAAATATATCGCATTTAGCTGCAACCATTTGTGGAGTGGAAGTGCAGTTGTACTTTTAGCTGGAATCATTTGTTGGCTGCGATTGTTGTTAGCCAGGAATGAAACAATAATATACCAAAGTACAAAAAAAAATGACGCAGACAGTTTGATAACCATATCATGTTCGTGTGAATTACAAAGCATTCAATTTCTCCATTTTGATTACAGAATTCATGAAATATGTGATCTTGTAAATAATATTACAATATTAAGGGGATCGTGCAGATGTGCTCTTGATTGTTTCACAAGTAGGTGTTACTGGTGTTATCACACAGTGTATAGAAAATACCATTTATTCAACAGGCAACAAAATCTCTGTATCTGCCAATCATGGGCGGAACACAGTCATTAGCACAAACTCTCACATTTCCCAGGGGAATATTATGTTCCTCGAAATAAGTTATAGTGCCTTTGAAAATTTGTTTTGCCTTTAGTATCTGTTTTAAGATGTCTGGTAAAATGAATTTCCTCTCTGAATTCATTACACCCCACCACCACCACCACCAAAAAAAAAACGATTATATGCCAATACTATAGCTTTACTGTCTCTCAGGGTAGATTCATCAGGTTGAAGAAGAAATTTCTTTACTTGCAGTTTGGCTACAGGTTGCTTCTCTCCATCTTAGCCATTTCATTGACGCACAGTGACACTGATGAGTTGCTTAAAGGAATCTTACAAGTAATCTCAGTAGCATTTTGTTTCATAAATGATGACACTATGACAGATACCGCTGGCAAAATTAGTTTCACCAATATTATGGGGTTTCCCAATCTTTGCTATCATTTTAGAAATTTCATAGGATTCCAGTCAACCATTATGATTTTGTCACTTATTCTCCATTTTCCTTGCTTGGAATTCATTGTGCAGTTTTCTAAAATATTCTACTGGATTGTTTTAGTTGTCTTTGAACTTGGTCTCTGAAGGAATTCTGAGCTGGCTTGGCTGAGACATTGTTTTCCCTTCATTCTGTGCTGATAGAATACAGCCACAAGACAGATATTCAATGGAATATGGTCGGCATTTCCTCTTAGTCGGAGAAGCAGAATTTTTATTAAAGCACCCCGTATAACCCCTCGTAACTTTACTATTTTTTTTAATTTTCAGAAAATTTTTCTTCTACACATGGAAATTCAAAAGATTAGGCAAATAAAATTTTTGTATGGGATTTAGGCAATTTAGCTGTTGTTTTTAGCACATCGCACAGCCTCTTGATTTCTTCTTCATTTCTTTGTTACTATAATGTATTGATATTCTTCAAGAATGGTCCACTGCTGGAATTTAAGCAAAACGTTCTGAGTTTCTGTATTTTAAACTCTGATTTTTAAAAAAAAAATTGAAAAGAAGTAGGAAATTTTTAGGATTTATGTGGTTTTAAATAAGAATTTTTTTTTCTTTTTCCTTTTTATTTGGCAATAAGTATATGAATTCCAGTGCATAGAACACAAATTCACAAAACTTTTCTGAAAATTCCAAAAAATAAAAACCACGAGCACCTGCTACCTTCATTTCTACTCTCTGTTGTATTTTCTTTTAAATCGGAATTTTAAAATATGGATAGTCCAAATCTTTGACTCAAATCCACCCTTGGGTGCATCATCATTCCACTAAACGTGTTTATGGGGAGAAAAATATTGCAAAATATTAATACATGCCAGTGACAAAGAGACAAAGAATGTATCAGCTAAATCAACCTTAAATCACACACAATTTTTTTCATAATCATTTGAATTCTCATGTGTAGAAGACAAATTCACAAAAGTTTTCTGAAAATTGCAAAACATAAAAAGAAGTTATATGCAATATTATATTTATCAGTAATGGATTAGAATAATTGTAAGTTCCTTTTCTTAGAACGTATGATAAAATACCAGTTATAGAAGATATGGAAAAGTTCTTACCTCTATCCTAAAAAACTGACTAATTCAAAGATCAGTCTTGCGAAAATACGTTGAAATCAACTTGTTGCTAAGAACTGAGATATTATTTCTTTTGTCTGTCTGTCTGTCTGTCTCTCTCACTCTCTCTTTCTCTCAGAGCTGGGCATAAGTCCGTTAATCGTTAATTAACAAAGTTAATATTTTCATTAACGATTTAACTTTGAAAATCATTACCAGACTAATTAACTTCCGTTACATTTAGCTTCCACTAATCCCAAAATTTCAATAAAACCAGTAAACGTTTACAAGTTTCTATTGTTTAATGATTGTCTTATCATATTTAATATTGTACGCGCCATTCAGTGACCAAGTGTTGGTGGACTTGTTTGTCAAGTTCAACACATCCGTCCCTTCCAGTGCTGCAGTTGAACATTTATTTTCCATGGACAAAGACATCTTGAGTGTCAAGAGATCGTCCTTGTCTGATGAAAATTTTAGTTTGCTAATTTTCAAGAAGGGCAACATTTATATCATCAACAAAATAGCGGAGAAGAGGAAAAGTTGAATCATGCATATATCATGTTTTCCAATTTAAAAAAAAAAAAAATTTATGATCACCTTATCAGTAAACTTCTTTTAGTTTAATACTAATATTATGTTTCATTTGAGTTTTATTTTTTACCTTTTCTGGCTCTAAAACCCTTTAAAAACCTTAAAAAGGGCCAAAACTATGAAATCAGCCTTTTTTTAGGCCCTTTGAAATTTAAAACTATAAAATCAGGATTTTTAACTCTTAAGCGAAAAAAACCCCAAAACAAAAAAACTATATAGTTTTTGGGTTCTAAAGCCCCCAAAAAGGCTGATTTTATAGTTTTGGCACTTTTAACCCTTTAATGTTTAAAATGGCCAAAACCCATTGTATCTGATTCCTCGACGAAATCTTTTTAGAAAATAAACAAATCATATTAGTGAATTCTCATAGCTTTGAGATAATGTAAGGGCTTTTCTTCTAGAAAGCAGAGAAGTGGGTGAAAAGCACAATTAACTGAGGAGGATGTCAACATAGAAAATATTAACTTCCATAAAGTGGAAAAAATAAATGGAAGGGAAAAAGCTGGTAAATATTTCGGTGTCAATGGAAATAATTGTTATGTGGTAGTAGGGCATGCTAGAAATAACAGCCAAATCTTTTCTGGAAAAAGGAGCCATTTATGCATGATTTCGATGTCAGATTCATTGAAAGCATGCAAAATAATCTGGAAAAGAAAAAAAGGACTCGTGAAACAAAATTCCCTTTGTGGGAAACTTCAAGGTCTCTACCACCCCTCCCACCTTTCTTTTCTGGAAAAAAAGTAGCTTGGGGCGAGTTTGGAGTTCAGATACATTGAATGCACCCCAAAATATTATTCCACACTAAGGTATGAAATATTTACTGAAAGAATAAAATCTTGTATCAGTTATACCTGTATTTTAATTAATTCAAATTAATGTACCTCATCTTGAAAAGTGGCAAACTTTTTGTTGGTTGCCATCTGGGATAATTTTTGTAACAAATCAAACAGATAAGATGCATTAAGAATTTCAATTTTAGTGTTTATCCATAATGTTGTTGCTTTTACACCTGTTAATTAAATTTACATACCCATAAAAGTTAAATTAATCAGCTAAAAAAAGATCAGCTAAAATTACATAACTATCAACCAGTGGTATATAAAGCACCCACTGACACAATTTCAAATCTGTATGTAAAAAATTTACAAAGCTACAAGCAAATATTGTGGACACCCCTCCTGAGCCTGAATAATCTCTATATATAAAACAAAGGATGTCTGTTTGCGTGTGTAATATGTATGCATTTCTACAGTTTTCAACCGATTTTCACCAAACTTTACACACACATTACTTATGTGCCAAGGATGGCCACGCACTATAATATTTTGCTCAGAGCTCTCGCATAAAGCAAGAAATTGGGAAGAAACATGTTTTATGTTTTTTCTCTAAAAACTGCAGTTTTCAACCAATTCTCTCCCTTTTCACATTCTCTGTTTTTCTTGCTTACCTATATCATCTCTCACTCTCTGTAATAGTTCCTCTCTTTTAGTCTACACTTTTTTCCTTCCTTCTTTCTTTATTTTTTTTCGTTCTTTCTCCTTCTACATAGGAAACGAATCTGAAAACGAAAATTTTCACATTTATTATATTAAATATGTATATATACATATAAAGTATTGATCCATGATAGAAAATTCAACAAAAAAAGTACTCCATCTTGTGAGAGATAAATATTATTTATTTAAAGGTCACAATACATGTATTAAAGCGCTACTAGTAGTTTCATATGTTGAGAAATCTCAAACATATTCTTCAGACGCAAACCACATATCATAAGGTATGGATTTCTCAACTATTTTCCATTTAATCCCATGCAGTATTTCATTATCTTTCAAAGTCCATATGTATCTAGCCAACTTGGTAGCTTTACTTTTGTCCTTATGTCCTATGTGATTGGCATAGAGATTTTTAAATTCTCCTTCTCATAATCCAGCATAGGTCTTCTTAACAGTTGCATTATTATTTACGGTTGCAGTAGCTTCTGCCTCATATATGATAGATTTAGTCATACATCGTTGGTCAAGTGGACACGATATAGGCCAATGTCACGAGCCGGGTGGTGTCTATATCTCAATGTGTTTAATTATAAGAACATTTATATTAAACACATTTAGATTTAGACACCACTCGGCTCTAAATCTAATTTTAATGTGAATGTTTCTGTCTTTAATAATGTGTTACCTTTTAGAGATTCATTAAGAGAGACACAGTGTGTGCGTGTGCGTGTGTGTGTGTGTCTGTCTGTGTGCATGCACTCCTGTGCTTTAAGCTGGTCTCTAAAGGCAGAAAGTGTATTTATATTATACTAGCAGCTAAGCCCGGTTTCACCCAGTCTTTTTGGATGTTGTGACTATGATTGTTTTCGGTTAGGCATAATCTATAACACCATTTCTCAACCTTATCATTTCAGGTCCCCAGTTTCGATTGGATCTCCAACTATATGAAAATTTCCTGGCTCATCCTGTCAAAAAACAGCTTCTAAGCAACTGGATGTTTTAATGGCGGAAGAAAGAGGGGAATTCCAATAGGAAAAGGTTTTTATCGATTTTCTCGGTATGTAGGGAGGCTAGGAAAAAAATACAAACTGCATTCCAATCTATGCACCCATGTGTGCCATTTTTTGCACAAATTCATCCTGCCATTTGGTTGTGAACCTCAAGACAAGAAAGAATACAACGATCGCCCATGTCCAATTTATATTATAGATATATATAGATTGGTAAACCGTCCTGTTGCTAAGGCAACTCACTCCTTTCTGATTAAATTCAACTTTGAAGATTCTTTATGTAAAGCATTGGTAAGGCATCAAAGAATAACTTGTTGAGAATTTGCTGAGCCTTGTTGATTGGCCAGTTGTAATCCAAAAGTTGTACATTAGTCTGTTAAAACACAAAGTGAAAAAAAACAGCAACAGGTTTGGTTTCCTTGCTTTCCACATTTGAGCAGGAGTCACGGTGACTGGCATTGTGACAGGAGTACCACAACCCCAACGAAGCAATTGACCAATCACAATTGCCGTATTATGTGGTTCAAAACCAAGGGTTGGACACATAATAATCTACATCATAAGCGGAAAGTGTAACCTCTCGAAAGAGCTGTTCTTCACTCCTGCTCCAGAGCATCGGCTGCGGGGTCATTCCGAAAAGCTCTATCTGCGACGATTTCATCTCAATCGAAGGAGAGGGGCTTTCTCCGTCCGGGTTGCGGATCCATGGAATAAGCTGCCGGACGAGATGGTGAGGATGCCGACGATCGCTCGGTTCAAAGTCTCCCTTGACCACAAGTGGCATGAACTCTTTACATGAACACCACCCTGTACCTAACTCCATGTCCCCACTACATGGCCTTGCTTTTTGCTTTCTGAGCCAAAAAATTAACTAACTAATTAACTAACTACTTCATTTTCTTGTATCTTATATATTAAAAGGCAAGTTGTCTGTCTGTCTGTTGTGTGAACCACTTCTACTCCTACAATTTTCAACTGAATTTCACTAGATTTGACATGTGTACTCTCTTTGACTTAGGACACTTTTTCTTATGATTTTTTCCTTGAAATTCCACACCCCCAACATAAATAGACTACTCTCAATTCACCAAGGATTTGAACCCACCACATCTATGCAATGGTATGTGTTTGATCTTATATATTAAAAGGCAAGTTGGCTGTCTGTCTCTGTGTGTATGTTGTGTGAACCACTTCTACTCCCACAATTTCCAACCGAATTTCACCAAATTTGACATGTGTCCTCTCTTTGACTTGGGACGCTTTTTCGTATAATTTTTTCCTCAAAATTCTGCACTCCCAGCATAAATAGACTACTCTCAATTTGCCTAGGATTTGGCTTGAGCCAGTGAAAAACGTAACATGCCCAACTGGGAAAAATCAATACTTTACTTTGTCAGCTGTGGCAAGCTCTTATCGACTGCTTGCACAGTACTGCCAGCAATATTCATTTGCAAGCTATGATTTGCCTCTGTTTACACATGAGTGCTTTTTTCCATATAACTATTCCAACTTAAACTAGCCACTTCAAAACTCTTACCCAAAATCAATTCAGTCTGCTTGAAAAACATTTTTACAAACTACAGGTTACAATTTTTTGGGTGCTATACATTCACCGCTTTTTCCTTAGGACTTTTTCTGTTGTATAAACTGATAATTTTCCACCATACCTCGACGCAAAAGTTCCAATATAGGTGGGCAAACAAATGCTGCAAAGAAAAGTAAACGCATGCATGCAAATGAATCTGCTGAAGACGCCGCCAGGAGGAACTCTCTCAATGCACTTAGGATGGCTTCAGTGCGAAGAAGGGAAAGTGAGGAGCGGCGTTGTGAATGGTTAGCACAACGAGCCGTCCAGAGCAATGAGCAATGTTCAGCACGCCGAACAAGAAATGCTTCCTCTACTACTACTGTATGAGCTGCAGCACAATGTGCAACATAAACTTGTTTTTAGGTGATTTCTGTAATGTTTATGAGGTGGTCAAGTCACAGAGTCTGTAGAGCACCAGATAGGTTGATTTGTGGCAATCCTTCTGACTCTTTGCGATGCTGAAATCAATTTTGTCTTTGATCACTTTGGAGTCAATAAACAAAGTATTGGGGTCAATTCTTCTCAGCCTCTCACTTTTTCTTTCTGTTTCTCTCTCCCTCTTTTTAGAAGAAACCAGTTTTGGTCATTCTTGCAGAAGGATGGCCTTGACATCATCCTCCTCATTGTTTAATGTCCTCTTTCCATGATGGCATAGGTTGGATTGTTTGAAATGGAGCTGGCCAGGCTCCAGTTGTCTGTTGTGGCATGGTATCTACAGCTAGATGTCCTTCCTAATGCCAACCACTTAACAGAATGTGCTGGGTGCATTTTACATGCCACTGGCAAGGGTGTGTTGACACAACCCCAGCGTGGGAGTGTTTTTATGTTGCACCCACCCCTGAAAGGACAAGCTTTTTACTTAGCTTCACATGATTTTTCAAGTACAGCAAATCACCACATCTCCTGGTCCCTCCGGGTTTAAAAATACCCAAGACATGCCATTTCTGACCATAGTGCCCCATACAACCCTATCAAGGAATTGAGGGCCCAACACAAAGCTGTATTTATAAATTAGGTTCATCTGGTTGAGTTTGGTGGGTGAATGGTTGGGGTGTTCTTTTGTTGAATGTATTCTATATGATGTTGTGGCATTAATCAGGCTAATCAGATTGGTACTTTTGGTTGTTATTGTTGTTGTGGTCATTGTCATTGTTTGGAAAATGTGGACAAAATGCTCAGTGACATTTCATCCATCTTTATGTTCTGGGTTCTAATTCCACTGAGGTCAATTTCACCTTTCATCTCCTCAGGGTCAATAAAGTAAGTACCAGTTATACACTAGGGTTTATCTAATTGATTAACTCTCCCCCAAAGTTTCAAGCCTTGTGCCTATAGAAGAAAGAATTGTTTGGAAAATGTGTATTTAGATGAAGTTTGTCATACTAAATGGCATTTGTGTGGCTGTTTTATTGCAAAACATCTTTTTAAAGATTTTAAAGCTGGATTCGTTCAGAGGTGTGACTTTCAGATTTCATGGACATATGTTAGAACTCTGGTTTCTGTGAGTGAAATTAGCATTGTTCAATCAGGAATGCCATAACTTCTTTGCAGATATTCTCAAGACAAGACGATTTTAGCAAATGTATTCGTCTATTTTAAAAATGGGAGAACTTTTGAAAAACTTTGGCTGTTATTTGTAGCATATCTGGACTGTTTGAAGGCTATATGTATTTCAGGTTTACATCAGGCATGTAAAGTGGATGTTTATGATGTGGATAGCATTATATTGTTACATGGATGGTGAATAACTTGTATTTATCTAGCATTAAATCTTGGTTTTATTTTGCAGGAATATCTGCCACGAGTATGGAAGGAGAAGATGAGGGCAGAACGATATTGGTGTCAGGAATCCCAACTGATTTCCGTTTGGAAGCCATTCAGTCTTATTTTGAGAACAAGAGTAGATCAAGTGGAGGACCTATTAAAGGAAAGCCAGAACGGATCCAAGATTCTGAGGAAGTTATTATCACTTTTGAATCGGAAAAAGGTTAGAAGAAATATTCTTTATTTCATGAAATCATTTACAGACATCATCATTGTCATCATTTAATATCTGTTGTCCATGCTTGCATAGGTTGGACAATTTGCACATAATTACTGTGAACACATTAGATTAATATAAAGCAATGTTAAAAATCATCATCATCGTCATTTAACATTCATTTTCCATATTTGCTTGCATTGAATAGTTTGACAGGATCTGGTGAGCAGCATTGACCTCTGGGGTCAGCTTTGGCATGGTTTCTATTGCTCAGTGCCCTTCCTAATGCCAACCACTTTACAGAGTGGACTGGGGACAATTTTCCTGCCATCATTACTAGTGAGGTTGCCAAGTAATGTCCAAGACAGGAAAAAAAAAAAGGAAAAACACTCCTTCTACTAAATGGAGTGAGGAACCGAAAGGGTTATGTAGGGGTTATGCTAGGTATTGAAAGGCTAAAGTGTGATCAAGGAGGTACAATAGAGAAACTGTAGAGCAGTGTTCTATTCCAAGTTGTCACACCATTCTGTATCCGCTCATTAAAATTCTTTAGTCATCAACAATCTGGCAGTCATGGGTAGGCTTTTATAACGAAGAGGTCTCAAAACTGAAACGTGCTTGGAGTTGTCTCTCTGCTGCTAAATTCATTCCTTCACCTTAACCTGAAGGAATATCAAATGGCATATATATATATATTTATATATATATATATATATATATATATATCACCTGATCACGTGACCGACCAGGCTATCAGATGCTGCTACAAATCGGTGGTCACAATGCGCTTTGCATTGTTTTAGCCTTCAAATGACGCCACCCCGCTGGCTAAGTGAGCAGGCCAATATATATATATATATATATAAATATTTTTTTTTATTTATAAAAATTTAAATTTCAAGGTTATGTTCCTCTCGTTTCTTGGCATGGGTCTGTCACGAAGATAATGAGTCTCTCTTTTCATTAAGGGACTAATTTTAATTGAAATTTTGCAGTGCACTTCATTAAATGTTTTGACATATTCTGATATTCAAATATTCTACTCTTTATTGGAAAATAGGCTTACATATTGGTCTGCTCAGGATAAAGCTTTTTATTGGCAATTGTCTTTGTGAATGACTACTGTTTCCTCTAAGTACTGTATGTGCGTATACACATAAGTGTGTATATGTTTATCTGATCACACACACACACATCCTATGATGGCCACAGTTTCTCTCTTCCAAATATCAGTCACAAGGCTCTGGTCATCTTGAGGCTGTGGTAGAAGATACTTGCTCAATGTGCTGTTGAACTAGAGCCAGTTAATTGTACAGGGAACCTCATAATCCTTTCAGCTATCGAACAAAGGGGCCTCTAAGTGATGACTTGATCTGCTAGAAAAGGCAGTTAAATCTTCTTCATGTACCACCTAACATCATAAACAAGGAAGGACACTTGGACATGTTTATGACCAGAAAGTGTCTGACCTGGTTCTACACCAACACAACCATGCCCTCCACTCATTAATAATGACATTATATTCTCAATTTCTTCTGCTATTTTGATTTTCAGATGCAGAAAATGTTGTCCAAAGGAAGGTCCATAATGTAAGCAAACATAAACTTCATGTGGACTGGTATAAAAATCTAGTCTGGCAAGAAGATGCAGTGATTGTGTCAAATGGCCCCAAAGACATGTCGGAAAAAATGTTAATTGATTTTTTGGAAAAGACAGGAAAATTGGATATTGTATATGTTTCCCCTGGAAGAAAAGCTGGAACTTTTCTTGTGTATTGCCAAAATGAAATTGGTAAGTTTCTTCAAGTTTAATTTGTTTTGAAAAAGATTTCTTGAATTTTGTTTTGTTAATAGGATTGGTATATCTTTTGTGTTTTAATTGTTTTAGTCTAATGACTCAGGCCATGCTGGGGCACCACCTTGAAGATCTTTTTTAGTTAAATGAATCGACCCTAGTGGTTCTTAATTTTTAAAACCTAGAAACTTTTATCATTCCATTTTGCTGATCTGTTAAGTTACAGGAACATAAACACATTGACACCAGTCATCAAGCAGTAGCGGGTAACAAATAGACACAACGACACAAACACACACACACACACATACATACTGGGCTTCTTTCAGTTTCCATCTACCAAATTCACTCACAATGCCTTGGTTGAACTGAGGCTACAGTAGAAGATTCTCACCCAAAGTGCCACACAGTGGGACTGAACCCAGAACCATGTGGTTGGGAAGCAAACTTCTTAGCACACAGCCCTGTCTGCACCTATTTATATCTTTTATTTCTTCCCAGATTTTGCTTTTTGGTTTCTCACATTTATCAGGAAAGGAAGAAATTTGTCAGGAATGATGGTTATCAGGCAGGAAATCAGAAATATTAGAGATGATGTTTTATCAGTGAAACTGATTCCAGTATTTGACCGTTCCTTCAGTTTCTAAACATTGGAAAGAGGGAAAGTAAATGGAATATTTTACCATCTTTGTTTGATTGATAGAGGGAACTTGTTACAAATGTAATTTCTATCTAAAACAAAATGGAAAGAAAACTGAGTCTTTACCTTGTAAATGCATATTACTGAATAATAATACAAATATATAGTTTAATTCTAAAACAAAATATATTTTGTAAGTCTTGGGAGGGTCATTGTGCCAATGATAAACACATGCACAGGTCTGCCTGTCTTTTACTTTTGATTATAGTTTCAATATAAAACGAATATGTTGAGTAATGATACTCTCATAATATTGAACACATCAAACTAAAATTTTCAAATCAATAAAATTCTTCAAAGGACTTTCCACACAGGATTATATATTCGGTTGATGTGATTTTTTCTTTTGTCTGTTGTTTCACCTCTCCATTTTATTTACCTTTTCTCATTACAGACTCTGAAACATTTCTTCTTTCTTCTAGCACTTTCATCTTTATAATTCAGAGCATTCCTTAACTCTTTAGCATTCAGATTAATCTGTCAAGCTTTCTGCTTATTTATTCACATCATTTCGTATTAATCATGCATTATCTCATAGCTTTGGAATGTTGACGAGGTAATTGTTAATTTTTAGAATGATATTGTATGGTTGGTGTAAGAGGCCAGATATCATCATCATCATCATTGTTTAAAGTCCGCTTTCCATGCTGGTATGGGTTGGACGATTTTGACTGAAGGCTGGCAAACCAGATGGCTGCACCAGGCTCCAATCTTGATCTGGCAGAGTTTCTACAGTTGGATGCCCTTCCTAATGCCAGCCACTCCGATAGTGTAGTGGGTGCTTTTACGTGCCACCGGCATGGGGGCCAGTTAGGCGGTACTGGCAACCTCGCACAAATTTTTTTATACATGCCACCAGCACAGGTGCCAGTAAGGTGATGTTGGTAACGATCACGCTCGAATGGTGCCCTTTTACGTGCCACTGGCACAGAAGCCAGTTGGCTGCTCTGGCAACGATCACACTCGGATGGTGCTCTTGGCACCCTACTAGCACGGGCGCAAGTGCCAGTAAGGTGATGCTGGTAACGATCACACTCGAATGGTGCCTTTTATGTGCCACTGGCACGGATGCCGGTTAGCCGCTCTGTCAATGATCACGCTCGTATGATGCTCTTTGCACCCTGCTAGTAGATATGGCCTGTTTAAATGTTCAGGGGTTAAACATTCTGCATTCTCATTTCTTTGCATTTCTTAACATCTTCTGGAGTCTTTATATTCTTCATCCTTACCCTGACTCATCTCAATTCTCTGCACACCTTCTTTCTACCTGTGTTTCTATGCTGCTGTGTGTGCATTGTCCATTGCCTTACACCCTGTTGATGCTGTTAAAGTATTGTTTTGAACTGATGAACAGAGAGATGAGGCAAGGATTGCAGAGGACCAGTGTTCAAAGGAGAAAGAATCTGGTATAATTGAGGGGATGGAGTTGGATACAAGAAGGGTGACATGAGATGGAACAATGAGTGGATCAAAGAGCCTGAATGGCAATGGTATAAAATCAACCAGAGAGACGAAACAGGGGCCCTCATAGCAGTGATAGAAAAGACAGTAGAATAGATCCTGGAGTTTATTTAGAGAGACAAGAGTTTAGTTACTTTATTTGCCATTTGCTTTCGAAGCTCCCTTTGCTAGTTTTGGCTTGCTGCTGCTGCTGCTGCTGATGGTGGTGGTGGTGGTGGTGGTAGGTGTTGGTGATGATGATGATGATGATGATGATGGCGATGATGACGACGATGATAACAATGATGATGATGATGATATTGTTAAAATAGACATTTTGTTGTGATGATGTAGAAGAATGACAAACAGGTAAAACATCAAAATTTGTTGTTTTTTTTAAATGGCTCAGTGAAGAAGAAGAGAGGGCAATTGATCGATATATTGTGAGGTAAAAGGGTCAACAGCCTTGACCTTTTGAGGGTCAAACTCCTTCATTGATGAGATTGATCTGGTTGTATTAGTCAATGGTCTGCAGGAAAAGTTTTGGAGAATTGCCAATCATTGATGTTTGGATACAGTGGTCATTAAAAAGAGGGGTCAGTATGGGGTGGTGGTGGTGGTGGTGGTGGTGAGGAGATACATTGTAAGGTTTATGAGAAGAGAGGAGACAGCTGTGTTTGTGTTGAGTATACCTGGTGCTAATATAAGTCATTAAGAACTATAGTGATTGTTGTTGTGACGATGGGATGAGAGGGGAGAACATCTACAAATGAACCATTGCATCATGAAGTTGTCTTCTACATGGTGATGGAATCTTCTCTTTAGTTTACAAGAAGATATTCCATGGTAGAAAATGAGAGCAGCAAGTATATTTAACACACTGCTTCTTGCTTTGATAACTGTCGATAAATATCGAAATCGAAGAAGGTGGCCAGCTGGTCGAAATGTTAGCATGCTGGACAAAATGCTTAGCTGCATTTCATCTGTCTTCATGCTTTGTGTTCAAATTCTGCTGAGAATAACTTTGCCTTTCTCAGGGTTCAAGAAATAAGTACCAGCTGAATACTGGGGTCAATGCAATCAACTAACCCTTCCCTCCAAATTGCTGGCCTTGTGTCACAATTTGAAATCAAGAGACATTTGGAGATGTGCTGTGCTTGAGAGGATCCGTCAAGCCAAGTGCACCACAGCTGGTGGCACATAAAGAGCATCTTTTGAATGTTGGGCCTCACGGAGGCAAAGTGGCTGAGTTCTTTTCGAGTGTTGGGCCTCACAGAGGCAATGACCAAGATTTTTGGTATTATGTCATGTTTTGGAAGATCCATCATGGCATGTAAAGGGACCCATTACACTCTCAGAGTGGTTGGCGTTAGGAAAGGCATTCAGCCAAAGAAAACCATACCAAATAAGACTGGAGTCTGATGCAGCCTTCCAGCATGCCAGCCCAGTCAAACCGTCCAACCATGCCAGCATGGACAACAGAACTTAAATATCCAATGATGATCTATCTTTAGAAATGGTTGGGTAGTTATATGTATTTTTAGTGAAATAGTTTGTTTTTGTTTTTTTTGTCTAAGTAGCTTCATCACTAACTTGTCTCTGATATTGTCATGTCTTTAACCAAAGTACAATATTCTAGAATACAAGAATGAGCCCAGACGAGAAATGTTGAAATTCCCATCTCTACCTTAAAATACACACTTTTAATGATCTGAAGACCTTTACACAGTTGATCAGGCTGATAGAAATAGCAGGAAAGTATCCCTCCCATTACACTCTGCCTTCTTCAAAACAGAAGCTACCATTCTAGATATTGGAATGGTCGTGGTTGGATTGCCTTTCATCATAAATCTGCTCAATCAAATTTTGTTTCTTATGTTTTTCACTTTAGTTATCCCTAAATAGAAATACCTTTTACATTTAAGGATCAGTAAACATTAACTAAAGACCCATGATCATCATCACTGTTTTAACGTCCACTTTTCCATGCTTGCATGGGTTGGACAGCATTTGATGATGAGTTGGATTTTTTCTGCAGTTGGATGCCCTTCTTGTTGCCAACCCTCACCTATTTCCAAGTAAGGTAATGTTTCCCAGTGACCAGACATGTTTTAAGGAAGATTGGAAATGAAGGACACTGCTTGTATGACAGGGACACTCGTTTACAACAAGCAAGGAGACAGTAACATACAGACGGACAAATGGCTTCTTTCAGTCTTCGTCTACCAAATCCACTCATAAGGCTTTGGTCAACCCAAGGCTATAGTAGAATACATTTTTTCCAGTGTTACACAGTGGGACTGAACCCAAAACCATATGGCTGGGAAGCAACCATCTTACCACAAAGCCACACCTGTGCCTATATGGAGTTGTTAAATAATTGGAACTGCATTTTAATGCTAAAATCTCCAAATTTGAAGAATTCTCAAAATCATTTCAATCTAAAATGTGTTAAAACATCAGTAAATTGACTTTAATTTGATTCTTTTACCAAAATGTATTTCCATTCATTGTATTTATTGCAGATTTTGAGTGTGTTCAGAGGATGTGCAAAAAAAAACCTTAAAAGGAAATCAACTGACAGTGGATAGAATTAAGGAAATAAACAGTGTTCAAGTGAAAAATGTTTCTTCAAATGTCAGCTCTGACAGTCTTCAAAGATATTTTGGAACAGAAAAAAAAGTTCTGGTGGAGATATTTCTTCAGTTCAACAACTAACCTCTGATACTTACATTGTAAGTTTTAAAGAGGCGTATGGTAAGTAATTTTTTTCTCCTCTCTTTGTCTAATCTACCTATCAGAGTCAGTTATTAGCATTCTTTTAATTCAGGTTTTGTTGGAACTCCTGTAGGCTTGCTATCCGCAGCCTACGGTACCATGCTATCTGTTCTGTTCAGCCATGTAATATTTTCTTGATGATAATGGCTGTGACAAGAAGGCAGACTTTTGGTAATAGCTCTACTTGGCGCTCTGTCCTCATTTCCTCTTTATATCTTCTGATACTGTCCCCAGGGCCCCAATAATAATTAGTATTATCTCCATCTTTCATAGTCAAGCACATTTAAGAGGATTGTCTACTTGTTCACCTAACTAATTGTGGGTCAAAGGCGTATGCAACATCAGTTATAGAGCACATGTGGTTCACCTTGTCCACAACGACCAGGCCTGGCTTGTTGTACTCAAGCACTTGGCCCTTTCTGCATTGAAAAATCCCACAAGATTTTACAGGTCTCTGACTCTGTGATTCTCTGTGGTTTCTGTTTGTACCATGTTTTGCTTCTCTCTAACCCCAACTTTCCTTATACTTTCCAATGCAGCACATTTGCAACCTCATCATGTCACCACAACTCATATTGGTTTGGGGCAAGTTGAGAGCATTCATTCACTGTAAGGGCAATGGCTTCATCAAATTATTATTATTATTATTAAGTGAGAGAGTAGTGCATGCCATCAAAGTGATACTGGGGTAAAATATATGAAGCCCAGAATACCCATCATGACTACCCATCTGATAAGGGTACACCAGGCACATGCATCACAACCATATGTGCGCGACATGGTGATCTCATGTCAAGATAAACAGCGCATAACCTTGCATGTGGAGCCCAGCTAGAATTTTCTTCTGGTCGAGTAACCCATCCTGCTCAAAAGGTCCCCAAATAAGGGTTGTTTAAGGATGTTGAACGAAACACCCATGCTTCCAGAGGTGAATTATTCAAACCCCAAAGAATCCCGCTCAACACATGGTTATGATGCTCCCCCACTACTTCTGCTCATGATCAGAGATGCACATATCGTCAGCCACTAAGGGACATGGTCAACTGGTTACGGTCAAACAACTGACAAGCAAATCCGTGGTATTGAGCAGAATATTTGCTGTAACCCATCTTTTATAGCAAGACAAAATAAGGTACATGATATCACTTCCAATCAGTTAAGATCAGAAGCCCGAGAGCCACTGCCTGGTACTGCATCAAGGCATATTATTATAATTGTTGTTGTTGTTATTGAGAGAACAGTGCATGCCATCAAAGTGACACTGATGTAAAATATACAAAGGTACACCAGGCACATGCATCACAACTATATGTGCACAACATGGTGATCTCATATCAAGATAAACAGAGCATGATCTTGCAGGTGAGGCCTAGTTAGAATTTTCTTCAGGTTGAGTAGCTCATCCCACTCAAAAGGTCACTGAACAAGGTTTTTATAAGGATGATGAATAAAACACCCATGTTTCCATGTTTCAGAGGTGAATTATTCAAACCCCAAAGAATTTTTCTCAACACATGGTTATAATGCTCCTCCACTACTTCTGTTCATGAGAGATGCACATATTGGCAGCCATCAAGGGACATGCTCAACTGGTTAAGGACAAGCAAATCTGTGGTATGAGCAGAATATTTTCTGTAGCCCATCTTTTCATACCAAGACAAAACAATGTGGATGATAACACTTCCCAATCATTTAAGATCAAATGCCAAGAGAGCAACTGTCTGGTACGGCATCACATTATTATCAGTATCAATAACATTAATATGCTTAGTTTTGTTTGTTTTTGTATGTATGTACGCGTGGCGTGTGTCACACTTATTGCAAAGAAGTGAGTGGTAAAGCGAGAGAGAGGAAAAAAGAGAGAGAGAGAATAAGAGAAAGAGAGAGAGAGAGAGAGTGAGAGTGAAAGAGAGAGAGAGTGAGAGGCAGTGATTGGTGTTGGTGTTTGTATTGTTTTGAATGTTGATATGTTACATACACACATTGTTAAATCAAAAGAGAGGAGGGACACAGAGGAAGTGAGAGAGAAAGTGATAGAAATAGTAGATACATAGATCCAAAGAAAAGTTGATACATAGACACGTAGTTAAATCAAAGCAAATAACTGCAGCAAGTATTGGATGTCACTATCGCTTTTCATTACCACACGAGGATAAGATTAACTCGCAAGTGGCTGAGTACTCCACGGACATGCATATCATTATCTCAGCCTCACACAGAAATTGACAAGGCTTGCCCCTTTGAATTACAGCTAGAATTCATTTTGGCCAGCTGAGTGAACTGGAGCAAGACAGACCTTCAAGAGATTGGAAGAAAACAAATAAAGATCTTATATAGGGGCAGGAAAATCATTTTAATCTTTAGGTCAATATGGATGTTAATCCAATCATAACAGTGGCATTTGTGGGCCTCACAGATCAGGAGGCAAAGCCCCCAGATCACAGGCTGTTATTATCAAACTGAGTGTGAGTCGAGGGTGAATACACGACGGAATAGCAATAATTTCGTCTTAGCTTTCATTGATAATGCTAAACACACGACATTTTTGACTTACGATTTGGAGCATTTCCTTTTCTTTCACTCTTTTTAAAAAATGGCCCTCCATTAGTTATGATGATGAGGTTCCTGTTTATCTGATCAACGAAACAGTCTGCTCATAAAATTAACATGCAAGTGGCTGAATACTCCACAGACATGCATACCATAAGTTAGTTCTCAGGAAGATTCAGCCTCACACAGAATGTTACAGGGCTGACCCCTTTGAATTACAGCTACGACTCACTTTTGAAAGCTGAGTACACTGCAGCAAAGTGAAGTAGAGTACCTTGCTCAAAAACACAGTGCACCGCAGGGAATCATTCTCGTGACTTTACGATCATGGGCCGAATACACCTAAGCACCTTCACCCTCTTAACCGTAGAGAAAAGGAATGAAGTGAGAGAGACAGAGAAAGGAAAGCCTCAGTCATTTAAAATGACAATTAGACTGGAATACGATCGATCTTTCCTTGCTTCTTTACTCTTAACAATGAAGAAGAGGGAAAGTCTTTCATTCTGGCAGTTCTAGAACAATCCACTGTTACTTCTCTCTTCTTTCCTCCCATCTCCAGTACTTATTCACCTCCTTTCATAGTTCTTCATGTCTTTTAGTTGGGGGGAAAGACCACGTTAATTATTTTCAGGCATGTTTAATGTTTTCTCCACAAACTACAATCAAGCCCCCACTCTGTTCTTTTTCTTTTCATACGAAAACTAATCCAAATTTCGAACAGGGTACAGCTGTGAAAAGAGCCCAGAAAAATGAGTAATACCCCCTACAAAATGGGTGGGGGAGAAAAGTTGCCGACAGGTGGCTACATGAAGTTCAACTCTATACTTTAAAGAGTGTCTTCTACTAAAGAGTGTCTACTGACCAAAGCCTCATGAGTGAATTTGGTAGATGGAAACTGAAAGAAGCCCATCATATATATATTAATGGGGAAAGCTTGGTCTGCAATGTTTGCAGTCGTGAATGCTTGTCAAGAGCAGGCCTCGTCACTCACCAACAGAGCCACAAATGCAAAATATAAGTTAGTCCAAGAGTGCACAATGTTCCTGAAGGTCAGCAATGGTCTTCCTTGGTCACACCTAATTAAACACACACACTCTCTCTCACAATGATAAAAAGAAATATAATTTATGGTCTACCTCCCCACCACCACATACTCAGTGACACTGTGAAATGGTCAAAACTGAAATTCTTTTTTCCCAAGGTCTTAGAACCCCCTTGGAGTCAATATTGTGTCCAGCAGACCAAAAAAATTATTTTCTTCTTCTTCCTCTCCCTTCCCTTCTTTTTCTTTAGCACCCATCCCAGATACAAAAACACACACACATACATACATGTTCTCTCTCTCACTTTCTCCTCATCCATCACCCTCTTGTACTGTCTTATATTCCTCCCCACCACTACAAACTCAATACCACTATAAAATGGTCAAAACTCCTCACACAGGAACTTAGTTTGATTTGGAAACCCCACTAGAATGGGAGAAAGCGCTAATGATCTAACTGATATGATATATATATAAAAAATGTAATATACAAATAAATATCTGTAAATATAAACCATCCGATTTTCTGAGTACCTCATTTCTTCTAATATAAAATACCTGTACATCATCTCCAAACCTTCCAAAATATATATATGGTTGTGATGCATGTGCCTGGTGTACCCTTATCAGATGGGTAGTCATGATGGGTATTCTGGGCTTCATATTTTACCCCAGTATCACTTTGATGGCATGCACTACTCTCTCACTCAATAATAATAATAATAATTTGATGAAGCCATTGCCCTTACAGTGAATGAATGCTCTCAACTTGCTCCAAACCAATATGAGTTGTGGTGACATGCTATCATGGAAAGTGGACGTTAAACGATGATGATGATACACACACACACATACATATATATATATATGTATGTGTGTGTGTGTATCATCATCATCGTTTAACGTCCACTTTCCATGATAGCATGGGTTGGACGATTTTGACTGAGGGCTGGCAAACCAGATGGCTGCACCAGGCTCCAATCTTGATTTGGCAGAGTTTCTACAGCTGGATGCCCTTCCTAACACCAACAACTCCGAGAGTGTAGTGGGTGCTATTTACGTGCCACCGGCATGGGGGCCAGTCAGGCGGTACTGGCACCGACCTTGCTCTAATCTTTGTACACATGCCAACAACACAGGTGCCAGCAAGGCGATGTCGGTAACGATCATGCTCGGATGGTACTCTTGGCCCCCTACTAGTACAAGGCTCAAGTGCCAGTAAGGCGACGTTGGTAACAATCACACTTGAATGGTTCCTTTTATATATATATGGATATATGTACATATGTATTCGTGTATATATATATATATATATATATATATATATATATATATATATATATATATATATATACATACATACATATCATCATCATCATCATCATTATTTAACGTCCGCTTTCCATGCTAGCATGGGTTGGACGGTTCAACTGGGGTCTGGCAAGCTCGAAGGCTGCACCAGGCCAGTCAGATCTGGCAGTGTTTCTACAGCTGGATGCCCTTCCTAACGCCAACCACTCCGAGAGTGTAGTGGGTGATTTTATGTGCCACCGACACAGGTGCCAGACGAGGCTGGCAGACGGCCACGCTCGGATGGTGTTTTTATGTGCCACCGACACAGGTGCCAGACGAGGCTGGCAGACGGCCACGCTCGGATGGTGTTTTCTTATGTGCCACCGACACAGGTGCCAGACGAGGCTGGCGAACGGCCACGCTCGGATGTTGTTTGTTACGTGCCCACAGCACGGAGGCCAGTCGATGCGGTGCTGGCTACGGTCACGTTCGGATCGTTTTCTTATGTGCCACCCACAGGGATACAAATTCCATTGATGTTCATCTATTTTTATTTGGTTTGATTGATTTGATTTTATATATATATATGTCAGGTCACTTATGAGATTTTCTTAAGTGCTACTGGTAACATGGAATCCAGTAAAACATGTTGCATGTTTGGGTATGTCGGCGACTAAACTGGCACACCCACCAGAATATCCTGGTGAGGAGGGTTGCTAGAAACCCAGCAAGATTACAAACAAGACCTGCTGAAAAGTCGGATGAACCTAATGCAATAGACCGTGTATGCAGAATATCTGGGATGGTGTCTGGTGTGCTGAAAAACCACTGGGAGTGCCCCTCAGCTTCTATTGAAGCATGTCTCTAGAAGAAGGTCACTTTGATATAAAACCAGATATGCAGGGAACGGCATTGGACATTTTGAGGTTATTTGGTTTGTGCTAGAGATCATAGCATTCGCACATCATTGAGCCTGTGGTGCATATTGGGATCAGACATATTGCTCCAGCTTGTCTCTGGATAATGTCAATAAAGTGGAGAGGATTTATGAGGTATCATTCAAGCCTTATTAGACCTACAGCTCTAGACAGGCATTGCTGACCTCTGTTCGATGTGTGCTGATTTTTTCCCCCAATATCTATGTATATATATATATGTATACATATATTTATTTATTTATTTATTTTCAGTATGTATGTATCTTTATTCTTAGTATATATTTATATATGTATTCATTTTTAGTATATTTTTATTTTATTTTTATTCGGAAGTCCTACAGTGAAAGGAAGGTGGTGAAGCAAGCAGACCTTACAGGTTGGAAGCATGTAGTCAGCGACCTGCACGTAGGCAGCCCATGCTAGATATAAAATCGTCTCCTTGCCGCCCAAGACAGTGGTAAAATTCAGTTGCTGCATGGGTGTCTGACCAGTTCCATTTGGAGAGGGCACCACTCACCTGGGAGGTTGTAGAAAAGGTGAACCAAAAATTGCCTGTCTTTCTATATCTGGTCAGATTAGCATGACTGAAACAAAATCTATGCTATTTTAGTCCACAGGCTGCTTGTACACAAAATCAAATTGAATGCTGGATCAGGAACAAACTCAACAGAAGGGGATTCTGACAATGAATGAGAGCCAAATGGAATGAGATAGGAATCTTTAAAACAAGTGAGCAATTGTTAGCCGACCAGGCAAGAGCAATTAGAGAAAAAAGGTGGTTAACGGACATGGAAATTGAAGAGATAAAAAGAAAAGTAGAAAGGAGAAATAATCCTTCACCAACAGATAATGTGCCCAGTGAGAACAGAGAAATAAATAAGGGCAGTGAAGATGTAGAGCAAAGTGTAAATGTAAATGCATTCTCCACAAATTAAGCAGAAGTAATAGGAAGAGCTGTATCCCAATAATACGGTGATGCCCAACAAGACGTAGAGAGGATATATTTGAGAAGACCAGGATCAAGACCCTTCCCCCCCATAATCTGAGGTACATTGACCAATGCAAGATCAAGGTTGAAACCAGAAAGATAGATTCAGTTCTTGGGCTGTTCCATACGAGAAATATCACTGAAACTCACAAGATTATTTGGGGTGCAGATAGAATTGGATAGAAAAGGAAAGAACAAACAGAACGTAAAGAACCGTTCTGGTGTAGAGGAATTTGTAAGGAACAAAGACATTTAGGACAAGTTGATAGATTGAGAAGAGGAGAATTGCAGAATGAAAGTATAAGAATGATGCTGGAAAGGACAGATGGAATAAGAGATAAATTGTATGATGAGATATTGGAAGAAATGAAACAAAGAGTTGGAGCAATCAAAGCAAAACAGGAAAGATATGTCAATAGAAGAAAATAATTCAAGCAGAACAGATTGTTAGAAGCATATCAGAAGTAACTGTTTCAGGAACTGGATGGACAATTACACATAACAATGATACCAGAAGCAGAGGAAAGTAGGGCATTTTGGAGAGAGATCTGGTACCAATCTGCAGATGATAATAATGAAGCAGAGTGGCTGCATGAAATCCAAGATAGGTTAAGAAATATAGAAGGTAAAAAAGACATAAAAATAACTACAGAAATGATAAAAAAGCACTTAAGAAAATTCCCAATTGGAAGAGCCCAGGACTGGATGGGGTCCCAGATTATTGGATGAAGAAGCTGAGAGGGATCCATCAAAGGAGAGTGCAACAGCTAGATGAGTGCTTGCAGGAAGGTGCAGTACCCAAATGGAAGACAAAGGGAAAGACATTGTTATGTGCCAAGGATCCTGGAAAGGGAAATGTTGCATCCAACTTTAGAACAATAACATGCTTTCTGCTCACATGGAAACTAATGTCAGGTAATTTGGCTGCTGGACTGTACAGATACTTGGGAAAAAGTAGGTTGCTACCCATTAAACAAAAAGGGTACAGTAAAAGGAGCCAGGATACGAAGGATCAGCTCTTGATTGCTAATCTAATTATCAGGAAATGCAAGAGAAGACATACAAACTCAGCATGGCATGGGTCGACGACCGCAAAGTATCCAGGCATAGAAAAACCACTCCAAACCAGACTGGCATTTGTTGCAGTCTCCCGAGCTACCAGTTCTGGTCAAACCGTCCAACCCATATCACCATGGACAACAGACGCTAAATGATGATGATGTTTCTTATTATCTCAGTGATAATGGTGATGGGCGGGCATGTCGGATGAAATGGCTAGCGGTATTTCGTCCATCTTCACACTCAATGTTCAAATTCTGACAGGGATGACTATGTCTTTCATCCTCTTGCATTTGCAATGTGATCGATGTAATCTATTTAGCCACTCTCCTGAAATTGCTGGCCTTGTCCTAATATTTGAAATCAAGATTCCAGTGATGTTTCTGGTCAATAAAATAAATACCAGCTGAGCAATGGGGTTGATGTAATTGACTTCGCCTCTCTCCTGAAATTGCTGGCCTTCGCCCAAAAATTGAAACAAAAATTCCAGTGATGTTTATGGTCATTAAAATAAGTACCAGTTGAGCACTGGGTTTGATATAATTAATTGATCCACTGTCCTGAAATTGCTGGCCTTGTGCCAAAATTTGAAAACAAATTTCCAGTGATGTTTATGTTCAATAAAATAAGTACCAGTTGAGCACTGGGGTTCATGTAATTGATTTAGCCATCTCCTGAAATTGCTAGCCTTGTGCCAAAATTTGAAAACAAAATTCCAGTGATGTTTATGTTCAATAAAATAATTAGCAGTTGTACACTGGGGTTGATGTAATTGACTTAGTCACACTCCTAAATTGCTGGCCGTGTGCCAAAATTTGAAACCAAAATTCCAGTGATGTTTATGGTCAATAAAATAAGTACCAGTTGAGCACTGGTGTTCATGTAATTGTCTTAGCCACTGTCCTGCATTTGCTGACCAAGTGCCAAAATTTAAAACCAACTTCCAGT